>NW_027512246.1:0-300000 GCF_048772815.1 Callospermophilus lateralis
TTCAAAGGTGTTGGGGTCCCAGTTGGGTCGGTTCATGGGCCCATTGGGACGGAAAGAGAGTATCACAGGGGCTTCTGAGTTTTCTATTATCCGCCGCCGGTGGGTTCCTTTAGGTTGCCCAGCTTCCTCCAGGGGAGGAGGGGCTGCTGCTGCTGCAGAGAAGTCCCCTGGAGGGCTTGGGTCTGGCCCAATTGCCTATAGCAGTGGAGAGGCTGAGTCAGCGGTTGGAGGATCATCAGGAATTGTGTTGGGGGTTGGGGAGGGAGAGTAGACGATAAGGAGGGGGAGGAGTGTCCAGTCTTGTGACTCAGGGAGAATGGAAGGAAGAGGGGGAGGAGTGGATGGTTTGAATGATAGGATCATGGGGGAAGGGGTATATGGCTCTTTATCTGGGTGGCCACGTGGCCAAAGCTGAAAGACAATATCTCTGACTTTTTGGATTAGAGGAAAGTGGAAGGATCCTTCTGGGGGCCATCCAACTTCGAGGATGGGCCATTCTGAAGCACAGAGAGTCTGCCAGGTACAGCGTTTTACTGGAAAATAAAGATTCTGGGCCCTTGAGTGGACATCAGTCCAATGATCAAGGGTCGGAGACAGAGAAGAGGATGTGCTTTGTCCCATAATGGGAATAACTCAAACAGGGACAGTGAAGACACAAACGCAACACAGAAAAAGACAAACAGTAAATGTTTAACATGACTCCAAGAAAAAGATTAGAACTGAGTAACTGGTAAATCTTAATGGGTTAGGCAATAAAGACAGACAGTAAACTCAACATGAGTTCGGGACAATGAACCAAACTGAGTAGCCGGCAAAACCTGATGGGCTGGCAAACCGAATCCTGAAGCAAAATGTAACTGAGATGAGGAAACTACTATTCTTTGATTTCCCTAGTCTTCCGGAGTGTCCCCCAGAAACGTGACCTTGGGCTCTGTGACAGGTCTGTCACACCATAGGAGAGAGCTAATGCCCTTCACCAACAGCCACTTTGCCATGCCCTGACTTGAAATCCGAAACCAGAAATAGGCTCCTTACTAACCCCGAGAGGAGTCCCTTGAGGTCTTTCGTCCACCGCTGCTGGATATCTCACCTGGGGCCTCCAGATAAATAGGTGCGGCGAACGTCAGAGGAAAAGACAACAAAGAGGTTTTCTCATGCATCAGCAAAGGGTTTATTGGGGGTCCAGCATGCTGGGGCTCAGAGCTCACTTCAGAGGACCAAAAATCAAAGAACCCCGAGAACAACTTGAGCAGAGTATATATACATTCTTTAGAGAGAGCAGGGATTTACATACATCATTGCCTCCTTTAGGAAATCATCATGTACCATGGGAAAATCAAATAACAACTCTTAAACATGATTAGCACATTCATGGCCGGGAAAAGGTCAGGCAGGGAGTGATTGGTCAGCCCTGAGAAGGGGTATACGTTTAAATTTATTGGTTAAAGCCCTGAGATGTATACGTGGTGAGCTGCACGGTTTCTGGGAAGGGGTTGTTAAGTAACTAGGTGTTCAGGGAAGATTTCAACACACATCTAATGGGCAGTTTCAGGAATTGTCTTAACTGCCACAGGAATTTTAGGTTCTGAGTGCAGCTTGGAAACTTTACAAAACCTGGTTGTTTACATTTCAATTTCAATTTGTTTTATTCTTTCAGAACCTTACAGTGGAAGGCGAGAGACTTCATCCACAATGACTGCTCTTTTGGCCATTTTGGTTTTGGATGCACACATGGGATCTTTTCTTAGATCCGTCTGTTGCTGATAATCTAAGCCACAGCCTCAAACAGGGCCAAGAGCCTGATTAAGACACATCCCTTTCCAAAGCAATTACATCTCTGAGGTCAGTTACAGAACTCAGTCTCTGAGAGGAATCACACCAGTGTTCAAGCCCAGGTGGACCCAGTCATTCTTCCAACCACCACACATATGACCACAATTAAATCCAAAACACTCCCACATGGCACTCATCTTCTTACATACATAGACTCATGATAACCTTTGGCTAGAGGCTTCCATGAATGGCGCAGCCCACGAGAGTGTCCAAAATAAGCTCCCTTGCAACTCATTTGCCTAACCTCAGGGTGGCCTGAACACCCTTCCTGTGAACCAGGATTGATCACATAGTTCTTCCTGTAATACTGCTCTGCTTCTCCAATTTGAGGCCTACTGACTGTCAGGTATAGATTCTTTATGTGATTTGGAGTCATTAGGAAACCAAAGTAAATTTGCAAGGCTTGGAAAAACTCATTTGACCCAAAGGATACCTATTGTCACTTGGTGGAGGTCAGGAACCTTACAGAGGAATGCGAGAGACTTCATCCACTATCACTGATCTTTTTGCCATTTTGGTTTTGGATGCACACATTGGATCTTTCTTTATATCCATCAGGCGCTGCTAATCTAAGCCACAGCCACACACAGGGCCACGAGGCTGATTCAGAACATCCTTTTCCAAAGCAATTAAGCAAAGAGCCACAGGTGATGCCCATTCATTTCCATTTGAAAACTGTTTTCTTCAAGATTCACAAAGGGGTGGCCTGAGGCAGAGACCTTCCTGACTTCAGAGCAACATAACAATAAGTAAGCAAATCCCAATGCAGGGTTTCTCCACTGAGACTATACTAGTCACAATGATATGTGAGTTTTCTGAGATGCTTGTCATTCCCTTCAACAATCCAGTACATGGCCATGTCACAGAGCTTGGAGGTGGTATATATATCTTGGACAAAAAACCATGAGCCTATTCTGGAGAGTGGCCAGAATTCAGAAAGAAAACAGGAACTTAGAAAGTTCGTAGGTGTTGCCCATCGAAAAGGCAACCAGCAGTCCTTTTTTAAAATGGGCAGGATGAATGCTGGAAAGCTTTCTACTAGTCAGGATACATCCATTGATGCATTCCTTTTTCTAATGTGTACAACCAAGAACACAGTGGGATACACAGACACAGAAACACTCACCTTGTCAAAGGACTTTCTAGAAACAGTCCACTCTAAACCAAACAAACCGCCTTTCCTACCTATTCTCAGAACATGAGACAAAACCACAAACTCACACCCACTCTCAAAAAGGCACCTCTTTCCCCAAGTAAGTCTGTGAGTATCCAGAGTGTCCTCTGACTTGTGGGCCATAGTATGTTCCCCCCAAATGGCCTGTCCTGTCTCAGATCTGGTCTCTTTGTCCATCTCTGTGAAGTTGTATGGAGCCTGTGCTGACCACTACCTGCTTTCTCAGGAAAGGCCCGTCTTCAGAGCTCTACTTGCATTTGGTCATCCTTAAACCATTAGGTACCAAGAGAGACAGACTCTCTCCTTGGTAAATCCAAACAAGTGAGCCCACTGGGAATGGGACTGGGCCTGCCTCTGGATGCCTGGCTTCCTGGATCTCAAGTTCAGAGAGTTTCATCACAAAAGAAGTGAGGTAGGTCAATTCCTAAAGGAAGGGAATGAGGTCACTGCCTTGGCAACCACTTTGTCCTTACAGTTGCTTCCAAAGGTCCCTTGAGATGGAGGCTGCCCCTACTTCCTGTGAAACTTTCAGAAGTTAGAATGGTATATCAACCATAGACACCCAGGAGAAGCTCTCCACACAGGGTTGTTTTGGTCCATCTTTTTTATATCAATAGGAGAGAGGCTGATTCAGACACATACCTTCATCCTGACCAGCTTGTTTGCCATGGAAGATGACTTTTGCTCTCTCAGGTCCTTCATAGCTGCCTACATCTTCTCCAGGGATCATTTCTGCATCAACCTTTGAGGTTCGCAGCAGGTGGAAGATTCCCTACATTCCTGTATTGTAAGACCTACTCTGTCCCTGCTCTTTTGTAAAGTTAGATTGAGGGAACAGTGTATGGTTAGGGTTAATAATATATTTTATTTGGGTTAGGAAACATTCTGTGGGATAAATAATGGTATTAGGAACCTGCGATATTCACAAGAATATATAGGTGAAATATAAGTATAAAACCTGAAATCTAGGTACGATTTGAAGCCCAGAAGGGAATTGGCCCCTTTAGTGCGATACTTAGCTTTGAATTATGTTCTACACAGATGTCTCAGATAAATCGATATGCAATGGCAGAGGACCTTGTACCTTGGATGAATAAATGTCTTAGAGAACATCCAGTCAAAAAGGAATAGTCGGCAGGATTAGGAAGGTAGTCAGTAGGTTTTGAAAAAAGAGTGAGTATAGGATTTGGACAAAACGTTCATTAGCAATAGGGTTTCGGGTAGAGAGTGAACGTAAATATGAGCACATACGAAGAGTCAGTCACAATGATGAACTGGGAAAAATATGTTGGAAAGCAGATATCAATAGAGACATTAGGAAAACAGGCAAAGTATAATGTGAGTGATAGGGTTAGACATTTTCAACATGGTTGAGGATGAATATATAATCTTAGGTAGAAAGACATATGTAGTCATCAATAGGATTGATATTTTAGAGCATTAGGCAACCTGGGCATGGTTGTTTTTAATAATCCATGCTCAATTTCCATTTTGCTTTGGTGAAAGGTTAATAAAATAGTCACTTGTCACTTCCTGTTTTTCTGTATGCTTAACAAAACACTGTTGAAATCTTGAGAACTGTTTGCTATTTTGGTTCCCAGAATGTGCTATCCCCAACTGCCAAACTACAGAATGTACTCCCTCACCCAGTTGCATGCAAACTGCACACTCGCCCTGACCCATAAATAAATTTCCCTCCCTGCCCTGTCCAAGGAAAGTATATAAGCTCTGTTAAAGCTGTTCTCAGGGCTCTTTGCTCTATTCAAGTGAGCTCTGAGCCCCAGCATGCTGGAACCCCAATAAACACTTTGCTGTGGCTGAGTGAAAATGGTATACTGTTCTGTACTTAAAAGATGCTTTCTTTTGCTTGGCTCTGCATAAAGATAGTCAGTTGCTGTTTGCTTTCGAGTGGGTAGACCCAGATTCAGGAACGTCTTGTCAACTAACTTGGACTAGACTCCCACAGGGGTTCAAAATCTCCCCCACTCTCTTTGATGAAGCCCTTCACAGAGATCTCAACAACTTCAGAACTACACACCCCGAAGTCACCCTGATTCAATATGTGGATGTCCTGCTCCTGGCAGCCAACACCAAGGAAAACTTTGAGTTTGTGACCCAAGCACTATTATCTGAGCTTGCTCAACTCAGGTATAGAGCTTTGGCCAAAAAGGCCCAAATTTGCCAGCAAGAAGTAATCTTCCTGGGGTATTTCCTTAGGCACTGTAAATGATGGCTCACTGAGCCCAGGAAACAAACCGTTGTGCAGATACCACCCCCATTTAACAGGAGACAACATAGAGAGTTTCTTGGAACTGCTGGCTTTTGCAGGTTATGGACCTGGGTTTGTGTTCATAGCTGCTCCTTTATACCCGCTGTTAAATGAGAATGCCCAATTCCAATGGACCCTTTGGGCACCAGCAAGCTTTTGATAACATCTAAGAACACTAACACTGAACACCTCAACTTCACTGAGCCCAGCCTGCAATTTCAGAAAGCCCTACACTATGTTAAAAATGTACATCAACTCAATCAACTTAGTTAAAAGAAACTGCAGCCATTCCTGTAGGATCAAGAACAGAGTTTTAGACTAACTCACTCACAGTGAATGGAAATAACTGAATGGGTAACAAAAGCCTGTCGGTTCTGTTAATTGGTTAATGCTTACCATTCCAAGCTTCCTGCAGGAAAGCACGTACCAGGAACCAGACCAGGACAATTCTGGGAAGTGGACTTTACCTAAATTAAGCCAGCGAGATATGGACTTAAATATCTACTAGTCTTTGTAGATACATTTTCAGGATGGATTGAAGCCTTTCCACAAAAAAAAAAAAAAAAAAAAAAAAAAAAAAAAAAAAAAAAAAAAACCGGCACAAATGGTGGTCAAGAAGATCCTGAAAGATATTTTTCAAATACAGGGCCTGCCTAATGTAATGTGGTCTGATAATTGAACGGCGTTCATGGGCCAGGTAAACCAGGGGTTAGCCAGGACCCTGGGGATTAATTGGAAGTTACATTGTGTTTACAGACCCCAAAGCTCAGGACACATGAAAAAATAAATAGAAGCATTAAAGAGACCTTAAATAAATTAAGCTTAGAGACCGTCATAAAAGGGTAGACTATGCTCCTGCCTTATGCACTGTTTCATGAAAGAAATACTCCCTTTGTTTCTTTGTGTAACATCACCCCCTATGAAATTCTCTATGGGGCCCCTCCTCTGGTAAGGGACCTAACCCCAACTCTAAGACCTAAGTATCCCTTCCACACACCCTTGCTTGACAGACTTAAATCTCTTGAAAGAACTCAGCTATACCTGTGGAAACAGCTGGCCACTGCCTTCCAACCTGGGGACGAGGGGACTCCACATTGATATCAAGTAAGAGAATTCCTCTACATAAGAGGACATCAGGTGTCATCCCTGGAACCCCGCTGGAAAGGACCATACCAGGTGCTACTTATAACACCTACAGAGGTAAAAGTAGACGGAATCACTTCCTGGATCCATGCCTCTCATCTCAAGCCTGCAACCTGTCCAGACTCTGGCTGGAAACTGGAAAAGACTGGTAACCCGTTCAAATTGTGTATTTGCCACGTAGATAAGGCTATAGACTTTCCCCTTGGCCACCAGTAGACCTAACACTCATTAGCCCGTTCAGCAGCAATGGCTGATCACAAATCCTACAAGACAAGAAGTATGGTCTATCTTGCATACAGCCCCCTTAGGAACCTGGTGGCCATCTCTCCACCCAGACATTTGTCAGCTGGATATAGGTCTTTCCTATTAGGATATCCTTGATGAAGAGGATCCCACTAAAATTCCATTAAATCATTTCCGTACCATAGATAATGGAAACAAACATTATGGTTGTATAGACAGGCAAGCCAGATGCAGGTTGGCTAGCCTATATTAGTATGTTTGCCCCGCAGACTATCAAAGCCACAAACCGCCATGGCTGAGTGTGGGAAAAGATGACTTCTTCTGTAAGTCATGTGGATTTGAGCATACAGGGGCTGCCTGGTGGAATGTAAAATCCTCATCAAATTCAGTACACAGCATTGGCCATATTACTACTTAGAAATCTAAAACAGATGGCGCCAAGAGGAGTCTCTAGATCCTCAAATTCTGTGTGACCTTTTTACCTTCTGCAAGTGCTCAAAAGGGTGAAAGGAAATTCCCCTATGTGGAGGCCTTTTCCCTGTTTCCCTCACATCCTGAACTATGCTTCTCCAATAGTTCCTCACCCTCAGCTTTCTGCTCCAGACTCTCTGCTGTCAGTCCTACCTCAGCAACCTTATTTCTCCCCTCCAATTACTAGATCCAAAACCCAAACCTCCGCTGGTTCTCAGAGCATTGCCTCCTTGAAGAGTTAGCAGGTACTGAGGTACCCATCCACCCACTCACTCCTCTCTTCCTCTGTCAGTACCCGCACCGGGTCGCACCAGGTCGTCTTACCAGCTAACCTAAAGCTCAAACCAGCTTAGGAGATCCCTCAGACCCCTATTGAAGATGTAATGAAAATGACCTTTAAAGTTGCTTTGTGATCACTGAAAACAGGTTACTAAGAATTTAAAGTGCCTCACAGGCTTTTCGGGATAGTCACTCCCATCTTCCCCTCTGCTCTACCTGTTATACTGCTCAAGTTTTTTTTTCTAGGAAAATCCCAAACCCCTTTCCCATTATTCTTTTATATCTCTCCTTCCTATTTCTCAGATCCACGGAGCAGCTCTCACCCTCCGCCTTCCCCGTCTTCCCCCTCTGTACCAGGACCACAGAAAAATATTAACTGAACTTCTCCAGAAGTCTTCACCATGACTTTAGGATTTTCAGCAAAAGAGTCCCTATAAAAGAGTTCAGTGTAGATAAACTTCCTGTTTTTCTGTTGCCCTGCTCTACTTGGCTACTGGCTGCAAAAATCAGCACTCCTAAGCTTGACACCCCTTTAATAGTTTTTCACACAATATGTGAACAAGGCCTCTGGCCTTGAGCTGGGGCTTCATAGAGATGGCTATATTTTTAAGATATAAAATTACCAACTGGGCTCCATGGTAACACTGCAGGGGGATAAAAGAAAAGGAAGAAAAAGCTCTCCCCCTCCCAGGTGTCCTTGAAAGTTTAACTTGCCCACCAAAGAGGAAAAAACAGAAAAAAACTTCTTTTTGTGAAGTTCTGCAGACTGTGAACTTCTTAGTCCTTTCCCTTTCATGTTGGGTACAAAATTCTGAAACTACCTAAACTTGGGGTTCAGGGAATTAATTGATTACAACAGAAGCAATGCCCGCTGAATCCGGTTGCAACCAAATAGGACTGTTTCCCTGTCTTCTGTGCTATCTTAGGTGCCTTGCCTTGACTGCCCCTACAACAGTATAATTCTATATACTTAAACATTGTTTATGTTTTAATGAAATGGTCAACAGATGTGATTAATTGTGAAATGGTGAAGATGTTTCCCAGATTGCTCTATAATGACCCAGGTTCATTTGAAGTTCAAACAGGGGGGCATACAACCCAGTTCCACTGGGAACATATATCTCTTACTTTACCTATCATGTTAGGAAGTGGAGTTGCTGCAGGGGTAGTCACAGGAACCACTGCCCTGGTCCATGGTACACAACAAGTGACCCAAATAGAAGCAGCAATAGACCAAAACTTAAAGATATTAGAAACCTCCATCACAGTTTTCAGGAATCTTTAACCTCTCTCTCTGAAGTTGTTTTACACAACAGTCGAGGGTTTGACCTCCTCTTCATGAGAGAAGGGGGCCTTTGTGCTGCATTGATGTAAGAATGCTGTTTTTATGCCGACCATAATGAAGTTGTAAAAAAACCTATGAGTAAAATAAAAGGATGCCTTGAAGAGTGTCAATGAGAGACAGACGCCCCAAAAGGGTGGTTTGAGTCTTGGTTATCACAGTCCCCCTGTTTATCTACGCTTTTATCACCCCTGGCCTGTCCAATAATAATCTCCATATTATAGCTAACTATAAAACCCTGTTTGCTCAACCGTGTAATTTCTTTTTTCCAAGCTCAAATTGGACAAGTTAAACTTATGGTAATACCCCACTAGCAGACATAGAATGTGACACCCCCCAATAATCACTATTATGATTAAAATTAGCCAGAAGAAGAAGTGGGGAATGAAAGGTTAATAAAAAAGGAACTTGGAACTTCCTGTTTTTTTGTATGCTTAACAAAACACTGTTGAAATATTGAGAACTGTTTGCTAACCTTGTTCCCAGATTGTGCTGTCCCCAACTTCGAAATTGCAGAATGTATTCCCTCATCCGGTTACACGCAAACCGCCCACTCGCTCTGACCCATCAATAAATTTCCGTCCCTACCCTTTTCAAGGAAAGTATATAAGCTCTGCTTAAGCTGTTCTCAGGGCTCTCTGCTCTATTCTTGTGAGCTGTGAGCCACAGCATGCTGGACCCCCAATAAACCTCTTGCTGTGGCATGAGACACTCTCCTGGTGGTCTCTTCCTCCGATGCTTGCACGAACATTACTTGGATGATTGAATGTAGAAGAGAAAATCCAGTCAAAAAGGGATAGTCGGTAGGATTAAGAAGATAGTCGGTAGGTTTAGGAAGAAGAGTGAGTATAGGATTTGGAACAAAATCTCTTTAGCAATAGGGGTTCGGTTAGAGAGTGAATGTAAATGTCAGCACATGTGAACAGTCACAATAATGAAATGGGAAAAGAACGTAGGAAAGCAGATATCAATAAAGACATTACGAAATCAGGCAAAGTATAAAGTGTGTGATACGATTAGACATTTTCAACAGGGTTGAGTTAGAATATATAATCTTAGGAAGAAACAAATATGTAGTCACCAATAGGATTGACATTTGAGAGCATTAGGCAACCTTGACATGGATGTTTTTTGTAATCCATGCTCACTTTCCATTTAGGTTTTGGTACAATCATAAGTGTGACGTTTGCATTTGTGTCCAGAATATTACTGTGATAATATGTATATGTAGATCTGGTGACATGAGTGTTTATTCCACCATTTCTGGGAGCAATTTTTTCAAGACATATAAATGGGTATAGGGGGTACAAAGAGGTATACACTGTGTCAATGAATATAGAGATAATGCATGAATAGACCATAAGTGAATAAATAATATAACTGGTTCCACATTAAATAACGGATTGAATTGATATCTGAAAATATATAAGAAATCTTATATTGATATACAATCATTCATTCCAACCATTTATACATCTAATATCAATATTAGGGTTATGGTTTATCATGAAGATATGTTATTTTTGCTACAAAAGTGATTATGGAAATCGAAAATAATGTGTTTGGAAAGAGTCAGTCACAATGCTGGCAATATGTGAACAAGGCCTCTGGCCTTGAGCTGGGGCTTGACAGAGATGGCTACAGTTCTAAGTTAAAGAAGTTACCAACTGGGATCCATGGTAAAAGCTGGCAGGGAGAAAAAAAAAGAGAAGAAAAAAGCTCTGCCCCTCCCAGGTGTCCTTGAAATGTTAACTTGCACAGAACAGAAAAAAAAAAAAAAAAAACAGAAACAAAAACTGCTTTTAATGAACTTCTGCAGACTGTGAACTTCTGAGTCCCTCCCTTACATGTTGGGTACAAAATTCTGAAACAATCTAAACTTGGAGTTCAGGGGATTAAATGATTACAATAGAAGCAATGCCCTCTAAATCCGGTTGCAACCAAATAGGACTGTTTCGCTGTGTTCGGTGCTATGTTAGTTGCCTTACCTTGCATTGTCCATCCCTTTTCTCATGAAAAGACCAGTCAAGAAACATAGAGGAATGCATGTGCTCTGAAGCAGGAAGTGATTGATAGTGAATCAAATGCCTATAAATTTCCTAACTTGTGGATGAAATACATATTCTATGATGTGCATAAATTAAAGAAATAGTAATCTACCAGTGTTGAATAAAAATGAACGTCAAAATACACATCATGTCCAATTGGAATCTACTTGCATTGATGTTAAACTGGGTCAGGTACTGTAGAAATATTAGGATTTGTGTGCACCATTCACTGAAGTTCCTTTTCGGTACTAGGAAAGAAATATGTTTTTCAGGTAAATGAATATTTCTAAGAATAATCTTGTGAAAAGTTGATTATAAATTCACATATATGAATATGAATGAATTTGGTGAGTGTAAAATAAAACACATATTTCATATTTTAAAAAATCTGGAGAGTCTATCTATCTATCTATCTATCTATCTATATATATATGTGTGTGTGTGTGTACACACACACACACACACACAGACATTAAAAATAGCAATATATATGCCAATCAAAATTCAAAATGAAATATATATCATTGACAGATCCAAAAATATTTATTTAACTGAACATGGATTTATGAATAATATTGATCAAGTAGGAAGCTCACCCATAATTTGAATTTTCAGTTCCAACATCATTTAGGAGGAGTGATCCCTTACAATTTGTATCTGTCAAGTCAGCCACCTCACATGAATGGACGTGTGGTCCCAGGTAGGATTCTATGTTTGCATATAAAAATACAGGTGGTGAATAGGCTACAGAGAGGGGAGACAGGAATTCACATATTGGTTAACTTTAAAAAAACATGGAGAACGACTTCAACAAAAAGTTGACTAGATTTATAACTCCCACAATATATAATGCAAAAGGCAAGTCCAACTATACACCATGCCTCCTCTGAAATGCTTGTATTTTTATTCTGTTTGAGTTATTTTTCTCCATCTTATTAGTATTAGTAGTCAGAGTGTAGTAGGGTAGGGGTTAGTGTCGAGGATTCAGTATTTCAAAAGGAAAATTGGAAAATGAATCCAATGTGTATGTAAATGTGTGCTCCACAAATATTCTCCCACTCTCATACAGAAAAATGCCTTGACAGTACCTTCGCTCCAACTAAAACACCATTAGAGGAGAAGAATTAGAAAATCAGTGAATACATATCTGGAATGGAATATGCTCACAGTTTTGAAAAATTGGAGGTGGTAGATGATTTTTGAAAAGAAAGGGACAGGGTAAACACTCCACAAACATGGAGTTCTGCTGGCCTAAAGACTTCTTGAGAAACTGCCTCTGAGGTTGGGCCCTTGAACTATATGTGGTTGTCAGGAGCTTTAGCTTCCTTTGTACTGAGACCATCAATGCTGGGTCTGCATCTATGTGACATGGAGGAAATTGTTTCTTATTTTCCAATGAAAATGAGGCAGCAGTGCTGAATCTCTCTTTGTAGGTAACCTGTGGCCACTGGGGGCTAAGTGTATCCCCGTGTGGACTGTGAAGCCATTTGGACATCCTCCAATTTTTGTGGTGTTTCTCGCTGCTGCACTGGGAGTTTGGTATTTGCTTCACAAAATACATGGAGTTCAACTGGGACACAGTGCTGGAGGGATTTCTGTCGGGAGTGGTGGGTCAGGGTCTGCAGGATAATGCACCAACCAGGCTTCTATCCCACATTGCTTTCCCCCTTGACCATAGCAACCTGATTCTGAACATTGCCCTGAAACCTCTCAATATAACAAGATGCCTTTACAAAGAAGGGTCTGCTGGCTGCACCATGTAAGTAACAACCATTTGGAAGCCAAGGGCAGATCCACATTGCCCCACTACATGTTTTATCACAAACCTTCCCACCACTGTTCTAGGCCCACTAATCAGCAGGCTCCAAATTACTGACATCTCTGTTCTACACCACTTTCATGAAACCCAGTCAATCAAGGCACTGTCTGGCACACTCAAGATCAGCAACAGCACATCCAAAGGTTCTCCAGTGCCACCAGGTCATGGGAATTTCAAAATTTTCACGGTATTTTTCTAGCCATTTTTCTAGGATGATGTTGCAAGCACTATGGGTTTCAATATATTCAGGAACCGTTAAATGGTGAAGAAGCACATTTCAATGAAAGCTCTGGAGAACTCTCAAAGGCAAGGCTTCCAAAATAGTGGCCAAAAGGTCACTTGAATCCAGTCCTATTGAGGTCTACAATATGAGGTCCATGTGTTTTTTGACACTGAACTATGGCTGCCATGTCTTTCAGAATACAATCAAGTGATATCCTGGCTGAGATTCCCAGTGCTTTGTGGAAAGCCACCCTGTGCCTAGATCTCAGTTTCCAAGGGCGACTTTCATTGCGTGGCTTCCTAAAATCCCAAAACAATTCATGGCAATACTTCTCTGAGGTAAGTTCTAGAACTCAGTCTCTAAGGGGAATCACACCAGAGTTCAAGCACAGGTAGACCCAGTCATTTCTTCCAACCACCACACAAATGACCACAATTAAAACCAAAACACTCCACACGGCCCTAATCTTCTTCCATATAGACACTCATCATATCCTTTGGCTGGAGTTTTCCATAAGGGGTGCAGCCCAAGACAGTGTCCAAAATAAGCTCCCTTAACCCTCATTTGCCTAAAGTCAGGGTGGCCTGGACACCCTTACCGTAAACCAGGAGTGATCAAATAGGTCTGCCATTAATACTTTTCCACTTCTTCAATTTTAGGCCTTTTAACTGTGGCATTTAGATTATTTATGTGAACTGTAGTCAAGAGAAAACCGAAGCACCTATGGGCTAGCCTCTCCATGGCTTTGAAGAATTCATTTTACCCAAAGGATCCTTATTCTCACTTGATGGAGGTCAGAAACCTTACAGAGAAAGGCGAGAGACTTCATCTACAATGACTGTAATTTTTGCCATTTTGATTTTGTATGCACACATGGGATTTTTCTTTACATCCATCAGGTGTAGGGAATCTAAGCCATAGACTCACACAGGGCCAAGAGACTGATTCAGACACATCCCTTTCCAAAGCAGTTAAGTAAAGAGGCACAGGTAATGCCCATTTATATCCATTTGAAAACTGGTTACTTCAGGTTTCACAAAGGGGTGGCCTGAGGCAAAGTCCTTCCTGACATTCAGGGCAAAAGAACAATAGGCAAGCAAAAGCCCCAAAGCAGAGTTTCTCCACTGAGACTTTACTGGTCACACTGATATCTGAGTTTTCTGAGATGCTCGCCATTCCCTTCAGCTATCCAGTACATGCCCAAATCACAGAGCTTGGAGGTGGTAAATATCTTGGACAGAAAACCATGAGCCTATTCTGGAGTGTAGCCAGAATTCAGGAAGGAAACAAGAACTTAGGAAGTTTGAAGGTGTTGCCCTTCGATAAGGCAAGCCACAGTCCATTTATATATTGAGCAAGATTGATGCTGGGAAGCTTTCTACTAGACAGGACACATCCATTGATGCATTCTCTTTTCTAATGTCTACAACCACAGACACACTGGGAAACACAGACATAGAAACACTTGCCTTGTCAAACGACTTACTAGAAACAGTTCACTCCAAACCAAACAAACCGCCTTTCCTACATTTTCTCAGAACTTGAGACAAAACCACAAACACACAACTAAAACCACAAATGCATCTCCTTTCCCCAAGTAGGTCTGTGACTATTCAGAGTGTACTCTCACTGGTGAGCCTTACTATGTTCCTCTGAAATGGCCTGTCCTGTCTCAGATATGGTCTCCTTGGCCAACTCTGAAAATGTCAGAAGCCCACGGTGAGCCACTACTTGCTTTCTCTGGAAAAGCCAGTCTTCAAAGCTTTCCTGGCATTTGGCCATCCTCACATCAGTATATACCAAAAAAGACTGTCTCTGTCATTGGAATATCCAAACAAGTGAGCCCACTGGGACTGGGACTGGGACTGGCTCTGAGTGCCTGGCTTCCTATATCGCAAGTTCAGAGAGTTCCATCACCAAGGAATAGAGATGAGGTCACTTCCTTCAGGAACTGAATAAGTTCACTGCCTTTGCAACCACTTTGTCCTAACAGTTGCTTCCAAGGGTCCCATGAGATGGATGCTGCCCCTATTTCCCGTGACACTTTCACAAGTTAGAATGGTATATCACCCATAGGCACCCGTGAACAGCTCTCCACACAGGGCTGGATTTGTCCATCTTCTGTACATTAGGAACAGAGAGGCTGATTCAGACACAACCCCTCATTCAGACAAGGCTGTTTTCCATGGAAGAAGACTTTTGCACTCTCTGGTCCTTCATAGCTGCCTACATCTTCTCCAGGGATTATTTCTGCATGGAACTTTGAGGTTTTCAGCAGGTGTTATATCCCCTACATTCCTTATTGTAAGACAAACACTGTCCCTGCTCTTCTATAAAGTTAGAATGTGGGAACAGTATATGGTTTTGGTTAATAACATTTGGGTTAGGAATTATTTTGCTGGATGAATAATGGTATTGAAAACCTGCGATATTTATAAGAATATAGAGGTCAAATATATGTATGACAACAGAAATCTAAGTAAGATTTGAAGCCCAGAAAGGTATTGGGCCCTTGATTGGGAGACTTAGCTTTTAATTATGTCCTGCACAGATGTCTCAGATGAATCAATACACAATGGCATCGGACCTTGTACCTTGGATGATTGAATGTTGAAGAGAACATCCATTCTAAAAAGGATAGTCAGTAGGATTTGGGAGATAGTCGGTAGATTCAGAAAGAAGAGAGAGTATAGAATTTGGACCAAAAGTTGTTTAGCAATTGGGTTTCAGGTAGAGAGTGAATGTAAATGTCAGCACAAATGCACAGTCAAAATGATGAACTGGGAAATTATGAAGGAAAAGAGATATCAATAGAGACATTAGGATATCAGGCAAAGTTTAAAGTGAGTGATAGGATTAGACTTTTTCAACAGGGTTGAGTTTGAATATATAATCTTAGAAAGAAACAAATATGTAGTCAACAATTACATTGACATTTGAGAGCATTAGGCAACCTGGTCATGGATGTTTTCAGAAATCCATGCTCACTTTAAATTTAGGCTTTGGTACAATTATAAGTGTGACCTTTGCTTTATTTTCCAGAATATTACTGTGATAAAATGTATATGTAGGTCAGGTGACATGAGTATTTCTTCCACCATTTCTGGGAGCAATATTTTGGAGACGTATAAATGAATATTGGGAGTACAAAGAGGTGTACCATCTCTCTATGAATATAGAGATAATGCAAGAATAGACCATACTGAGAGTAAATAATATAATTGGTAAACGTTAAATAACGGATTGAATTGATATGTGAAAATATACAGGAAATCTTATATTGATATACAATCATTCATTCCAACCAGTTATACTTCTAATGGTAATATTAGGGTTATATTTTATCATGACGAGTGTGTGAGTTTTGCTTCAAAAGTGATTATAGAAATCAAAAATAATGTGTTTAGAAAGAAGTCACATGAAAAGTCTTATCAAGAAACATGGAGGAATACATGTGTTCTGAAGAAGGAAGTTATTGAAAGTGAAACAAATGCCTATAAATTTGCTAACTTGTGTATGAAATATATATCTTATGATGGGCATAAACTGAAGAAATAGTAATGTACCAGTGTTGACTAAAAATGAACATCAAAATACATATCATGTTCCATAATAATCTACTTGCATTGATGTGACATTGGGTCAGTTACTGTAGAAATATTAGGATTCGTTTGCACTATTCACTGAAGTTAGTTTTCAGTTCTAGGAAACAAATATGTATTTCAGGTGGATGAATATTTCTGAGAATAATCTTTTGAAAATTTGATTATAAATCCACATACATTAATACGAATGAATTTAGGGAGTGTACAATAAGACACATATATTTCATATTTTGAAAAATTTGGAGAGTATATATATATATATATATATATATATATATATATATATATATATATATACACACACACACACATACACACACATTAAAAAGTAGCAACATATATGCCAATCGAAATTCTTCATGAAATGTATATCATCCACTGGTCCAAAAATATTCATTATACTGAATACGATTTTATTTATCATGTTGTTCATCTAAGAAGCTCACCCATAGGTTGAATTTTCAGTTCTAACTGTGCTTAGGAGGAGTGATCTCTTCTCCCAATTTGTATCTGCCAAGTCAGCCACCTCACAAGAATGTACATGTGATAAGAGGTAGGATTCTATATGTGCATATGAAATTACATGTGCTGAATTGGCTACAGAGAAAGGCAGAGAGGAATTCACCTATTTGTTACCTTTAAAAACACATGGATCTTCTTCTATTTCTCTCTTTATGGTTCTGTAGTTTTCATTGTATAAGTCTTTCACCTCTTTTGTTAGGTTGATTCCCAAGTATTTTTTTTTTTTTTTGAAAATATTGTGAATGGAGTGTTTTTCCTCATTTCCGATTCAGAAGTTTTGTTACTGATATACAAAAATGCCTTTGATTTGTGCGTGTTGATTTTTTATCCTTCCACTTTGCTGAATTCATTTATTAGTTCTAGTAGTTTTTTTGTAGACCCTTTTGGGTCTTCTAGGTATAGAATCATGTCATCCGCAAACAGTGATAATTTAAGTTCTTCTTTTCCTATTTTTATGCCTTTAATTTCTTTCATCTTTCTAGTTGCTCTGGCCAGTGTTTTGAGAACTATATTGAATAGAAGTGGTGATAGAGGGCATCCCTGTCTTGTTCCTGATTTTAGAGGGAATGCCTTCAATTTTTCTCCACTCAGAATGATGCTAGCCTGAGGCTTAGCATAGATAGCTTTCACAATTTCGAGGAAAGTTCCTGTTATCCCTAGTTTTTCTAATGTTTTGAATATAAAGGAATGCTGTACTTTGTCGAATGCTTTTTCTGCATCTATTGAGATGATCATATGTTTCCTATTTTAAGTCTATTTATGTGGTGAATAACATTTATTGATTTCCGTATATTGAACCATCCTTGCATCCCAGGGATTAATCCTACTTGATCATGGTGCACAATTTTTTTGATGTGCCTTTTTGTCCGATTCGCCATAATTTTATTGAGGATTTTTGCATGTAGTTTTATCAGAGATATTGGTCTGTAGTTTTCTTTCTTTGAGGTGTCATTGTCTGGTTTCGGAATCAGGGTGATGTTGGCCTCATAGAATGAATTTGGCAAAGCTCCCTCTTTTTCCACTTCCTGAAATAAATTGAAAAGTATTGGTATTAATTCTTCTTTAAAGGTTTTGTAAAACTCCGCTGTATACCCATCTGGTCCTGGGCTTTTCTTGGTTGGTAGTCTTTTGATTGCTTCTTCAATCTGATCCATTGATATTGGTCTGTTCAAATTGTGTGTATCCTCCAGACTCAGTCTTGGCAAATCATAGGATTTAAAAAATTTATCGATGTCTTCACTCTCTTCTATTTTATTGGAATATAGGTTTTCAAAATAATTTTTAAAATGTGGCATTTATACACCATGGAGTATTACGCAGCACTAAAAAATGACAAAATCATGGGATTTGCAGGGAAATGGATGGTATTAGAGTAGATTATGCTTAGTGAAGCTAGACAATCCCTAAAAAAACAAATTCCAAATGTCTTCTTTGATATAATGAGAGCAACTAAGAACAGAGCAGGAAGGAAGAGCAGGAAGAAAAGGTCAACATTAATAAGAGACATGAGGTGGGAGGGAAAGGGAGAGAAAAGGGAAATTGCATGGAAATGGAGGGAGACCCTCAATGTTTTACAAAATTATATATAAGAAGTTGTGAGTGGAAGGGGAAAATAAACAAGTAGGAAAATGAATTACAGAAGATGGAGTAGAGAGAGAATATGGGAGGGGAGGGGAGGGGAGGGGGGATAGTAGAGGCTAGGAAAGGTAGCAGAATACAACAGATACTAATAGGGCATTATGTAAAAATGTGGATGTGTAACCGATGTGATTCTGCAATCTGTATTTGGAGTAAAAATGTGAGTTCATAATCCACTTGAATCTAATATATGTAATACAAGATGTCAAGAGTTTTGTAATATTTTGAACAACCAATAAAAAAAAAAAAACATGGAGAACTATTTCAACAAAAAATTGACTAGATTTATAACTCCTACCCTGTATAATGCAAAAGGCAAGTCCAACTATACACTATGCCTTGTCTGAACTGCTTGTATTTCTATTCTTTTTGGGTTATTTTTCTCCATCATATTAGAATTATTAGTCAGAGTCTAGTACGGTATGGGTTAGTTTCAGGGATTCAGTATTTTGAATGGAAAATAGGAAAATAAATCCAATGTGTATGTAAATATGTGCTACACAAAAATCTTCCCACTCTCATCCAGAATAATGCCTTGACATTACCTTCGCCCCAAGTAAAACACAATTAGAGGAGAAGAGTTAGAAAAACTGTGAATACATATCTGGAATGAAATATGCTCAAGAGTTCACAACCTTGAAGGTGGTAGAGGAGTTTCCAAAAGTTAGGAACAGGTAAATATTCGACAAAATTGGAGCTCTGCTGGACTAAAGACTTCTTGAGAAACTGCCTCTGAGTTTGGGCACTTGAAATATTTGTTGTTGTCAGGAGCTTTAGCTTCCTTTGTAGAGAGACCATCAAAGCTGGGTATGTATCTAAGTGACCTGGAGGACATGGTTTCTTATTTTCTAATGAACATGAGGCAGCAGTGCTGAATTCTCTCTTTGTAGGTAAACTGTGGGGACTGGGGGCTAACTCTTTCCGTGTGGACTCTAAAGCCATTCGGTCATCCTCCACTTGTCGTGGTGTTTCTTGCTGCTGCAATGCGAGCTTGGTATTTGCTTCACACAATACAAGGAATTCAACTGGGACACAGTGCTAAAGGGAGTTCTGTCACGTGCGGTGTTTCAGGGTCTGCAGGATAATGTACCACCCAGGCTTCAATCCCACATAGCTTGCATCCTTGACCATAGCAATTTGATTCTGAACATTGCCCTGAAAACTCTGCATATTAAAAGATGCCTTTACATAGAAGGGTATGCTGGCTGCACCATGTCAGTTACAAGCCATTTGGAAGCCAATGGCAGATCCACATGGCCCCACCACAGATATTTTCTCACACACCTGCACACAACTTCTCTAGGCCCACTTCTCATCAGGCCCCAACTTACTGGCATCTCTGTTCTTACACCATTTTCATGGTCATGGGAATTTCAAAAATTTCATGGTATTTATCTAGCCATTTTTCAAGATTGATGTTGGAGGCATTGTGGTTTAAATTCATTCAGGAATCATTCAATGGTGAGGATGCTCATTTGAATGAAAGCTCTGGTGAAATCTCTGAGGCAAGGCTTCCCAAAGAGTGGCCAAAAGGTCACATGAACCCAGGCCTATTGCTGTCTACAATGTGAGGTCCATGTGTGTTTTGACTCTCATCTATGGCTGCCATGTCTTTCAGAAATAAACCATGTGATATCCTGGCTGAGATTCCCAGTGCTCTGTGGAAAGCAAACCTGGGCCTAGATCTCGGTTTCCAAGGGCGACTCTCATGTGTGGCCAACTAAAATCCCAACACATTTCATGATAATACTTCTCTAAGGTGAGTTCCAGAACCCAGTCTCTAAGGGGAATCACACCAGATTTCAGCCCAGGTGTACCCAGTCATATCTTCCAACAACCACACAAATGATGACAATTAAAATCAAAACACTCCCACATGGCCCTCATCTTCTTCCATATATTCACTCTCATTCTAAGCTCTGTCTGGAGGTTTCCATGAGCGGCGAAGTCCAAGAGAGTGTCCAAAATAAGCTCCCTTGCCCCTCATTGCCTAAAGTCATGGTGGCCTGGACACCCTTCCTGTGAACCAGGTGTGATCAAATAGGCCTGCCCTTAATACGCCTAGGCTTCTCCAATTTGAGGCCTACTGACTGTCAGGTATAGATATTTTTATGTGAACTGGAGTCATGAGAAAACCCAAGAACCTATGTGCTAGACTCTCCAGGGCTTTGAAGAACCTATTTGACACAAAAAATCCCTATTCTCACTTGATGGAGGTCAGGAGCCTTACAGAGGAAGGAGAGAGACTTCATGCACAGGGACTGCTCTTTTGGCCATTTTGGTTATGGATTCACACACGGAATGATCCATCAGGTGATGAGAATGTAAGCCACAGCCTCACACAGATCAAAGAGGCTGATTCAGACACATCCCTTTCCAAAGCAATTTAGCAAATACCCACTGGTGATGCCCATTCATTTCCATTTGAAAACTGTGTGCTTCAGGCTTCACAAAGGTGTGCCCTGAGACAAAGAGCTTCCTGACATTCTGGGCAAATTAACAATAGGTAAGCAAATGGGCCAAAGTAGAGTTTCTCTACTGAGACTTTACAAGACACACTGATGTCTGATTTTTCTAAAATGCTCCAATTCCCATATATTAAATTATGTAGAGACATTAATGAACAAGAGCAAGTCATGGCAGCTGCAGTAAAACAGGCTTTAGAACAAGGGCAAGTCGTGGCAGCTGCAGTAAAATAGGCTTTAGATGCCAGGACAAGAACATGCTACAATTGTGAACAAACAGGACATTTTAAAAGGAATTGCCCCATAAGAGGAGGGTTTAACAAAACTAGGTATCAAAGGAGTAGAATACGGGGTATTTGCCCAGGATGCCATAGAGGGAGACATTGGACTAATGAATGCCATTCTCAAACCACCATAGAGGGTAGTATATTATCAAAAAACAAACAAGGACCAGGTGTTTATCCATGATATCATGGAGAAAGGCATCAGGTTACGTTGCCAGAAAATGGACAGGGGGACCCAATGTTCTGGGGCCCCAAACCACAAATATACGGAGCACTGGAGGAACCCAGCAACCCCATCAGGGTAGTGCCAAAGACACATTGTCCATCAGAGCCCTCAACAGACAAACCAGAGGGAGTGCAGGGTTGGACATCTGCACCTCTGTCAGAGCAGTACTAACTCCAGAGATGGGAGTTCAAATCATTCTCTCAGGGGTAAAAAACCTCTTCCCCAAGGAGCAGTAGGCTTATTATTGGGACGCAGCTCTTCTACTCTAAAAGGACTTATGATAAGTCCTGGGGTAATTGACCCTAATTATGAAGGTGAAACAAAAATTATAGCCAGTTCTCCAAAGGGTATATCAGTAATTTCACCAAGAGACAGAATAGCACAGTTACTAATAATACCACGCTTACATGATAAATTTTCCAGTCATGTTGTAGAAAGAGGTTCCAAGGGATTAGGCTGCACAGATGTAGATTTGGGTATGTTTTCTCTAAAGTTAGATTCTTGCCCCATACTAAAACTAAATATTCAAGGACATGAATTAAATGGGCTACTGGATACAGATGCAGAACTCAGCATCATCTCTCGTCCAGAATGGCCAAAATATTGGCCATAACAACCATCCACTCAAACACTTCAAGGCCTAGAATTGGCGACTAATCCCCATCAAAGAGCAATGGTATTAGATTGGAAGGATCCTGAAGGATGTGAAGGAACTATATAGCCATATGTATGGATCATCTTCCCGTAAATTTATGGGGATGAGATGTCCTAGATGAATTAGGTTTGAAATTAACAAGGAAAACATCAATTAAAATATACCCACAATTATGGTTAGACAAGGTTTTAGGATAGGAAAAAGATTAGAAAAACAATATCAAGGTATAGCAGCTCCAATACTAATAGATCAAGGAACAGACAGAAATGGGTTGGATTTTAAGAAAGGGACACTAAGACAATAAAAATTACTTGGAAATAAGAAAGACCAGTATGGGTTCCTCAGTGGACCCTGACTAAAGAAAAGGTACCAGCAGCCCATGATCTGGTCAAACAACAATTAGCAGAAGACATATAAAACCATCTGTATCTCCCCATAATACTCCCAGTTTTGTCATCAAAAAGTAATCTGGTAAATGGAGATTATTGCAAGATTAAAGAGGCATTAATAATGAGATGGTTATTATGGGACATGCTCAATCAGGGATTCCACAATTATCTGCTTTGCCAAAACTTGGTATGATTTATGTATAGATATTAAAGATTTTTTTTTCATTTCCAATTCAACCTTAGGATAGTCCAGGTTTTGCATTTACTAACCCTGCACTGAATCATGAAGGTCCTGATCAGAGATACAAATGGAAAGTACTCCCTCAAAGGATGGCTAATAGCCCAACTATGTGTCAAATTTATGTTAACAAAGTAATCCAGCCACTTAGAAATCAAAATCCTGAGCTACAAATATTTCACTATATGGATGATATATTATTAGCACACAAAGCTAAAAACACATTGCTAGAATGTTATGCCACACTTAAAAACATATTAAAAAATATAAACTAGAGATAACAATAGATAAAGTAGAATTAAATTTTCCAATTAATTATTTAGGAGTTCTATTATCCTCAACCATGATCTGTCCACCAAAAATTCAAGTACGAATAGATCAACTCAAATCACTTAATGACTTTCAAATGTTATTAGGAGACATAAATTGGATAAGGCCTTATCTAGGTATACGCACAATAGAGTTAGAACCTTTTTTGATATCCTAAAAGGTCCATCAGATCCAAATTCACCGCGCATGTTAACGCCTGAAACAAGAAAGGCATTAAAAATTATTGAAACATATATGGAAAATATGCATTTAGATAGAATTGATTTAAGTTTGTCTTTATTATTTATTGTACTACCAACAAAAAATATTACTACAGGAGTATTTTGGCAAGAAGGTCCATTATTAGGGATGCATTTATCTTATTCCCCTAACAATATTCTTACTCGGTATACTGAGGCTGTAGGACAATTAATACTGAAAAGAACAAAAGCAGCAAAGGAAGTGTTTGGAATTTCTCCCAATAAAATAATTACTCCATATACTCTGAATCAAATTGATGAGTTAGCTAATGAGTTAAATACTTGGGCAATAATCATGTGCAAATCTAATATTTCATTTGATAATCACTTACCATCTAATCCTTTATTGTCTTTTTGATCATTTCATCCTGTAATTTTTCCAAAAATGACAAGAAAACACCTATCATGAATGCTCCAAATATATTCACTGATGGGTCAAATAATGGTACAGCAGCAATAGTTACACCTGATCAAACTTTTACATTTCTAGTACCCAAACAATCATCTCAAAAGGTAGAGCTTAATGCAGTATTACAAGCTTTTGTGATGTTTAAAGATTCTGTAATTAATTTATTTTCCGATAGTCAGAATATAGTTAATGCTATAGTACCCCTTGAAGATGCTGGTAGGATTTCCCCTTCCTCTACTGTTTTCTCTTTGCTTTCCACTATACAAAGTCTAATCTTGGACAGAAAAGATCTGTTCTTTATAGGAAATATCAGAACACATACAGGATTGCCTGGAGCCCTTAGTTTGGACAATGATTTAGCAGATAAAACTACACATGACATACATATTTTCTCTATAGTAGAAGAAGCTACAAATTTTCATAAAAAGTTCCATGTCAATCCTAATAGTTTACAAAAGTGCTTTAAAATAACTAAGGAAAAATCTAAACAAATAATAAAACAATGTCAAAATTGTGTGACCTTTTTACCACACGTTAATCTTCGAGTCAATCCTAGAGGATTGATACCTAACCATATTTGGCAGATGAACGTCACAAACTTGCCAGAATTTGGAAAATTAAAATATTTGCATGTTACAGTTGATACTTCTTCTGGATTTTTGATGGGCTCCCTTCTTGTCGGAGAAAAAAACTAAAGATGTTATAGCTCATTGCTTACAAAATTTTGCCACTGTGGGTGTTCCAAAACAGTTAAAAACAGATAATGCCCCTGGTTATACTTCTACCTCTTTTAAACAATTTTGCTCATCATTTGGCATCACTCATATAACAGGAGTCCCATACAATCAGCAGGGACAAGGTATAGTTGAAAGAGCACATCAAACTATTAAAACGTACTTACTAAAGCAAAAAGAAGGAATTGGGAAGGGGTATATATTCCCCAAAGATAAACTTAAAATAACCCTTTTTACTCTAAACTTTTTAAATTTGGATTCAACAGGGCTTAGTGCTGCAGAAAGGCATATATGTCCAAAAAATGTACATAAGCCCAAGGTACTTTGGAAGGATATTCTAACAGGACAATGGAAAGGTCCTGACCCAGTAATTGTCTGGAGTCGGGGGCCTGTTTGTGTGTTTTCACAGGGAGAACAGGAGCCGATTTGTATTCCAGAGAGATTAACTAAAGAGATTTCTACAGACCCAAAAGAAGATGATTTGGCTCAAATCAATTACAGCTGATATCCAGAACTCCAGTTTGGCTATTCTTACATCTGTGACAGAACCAGGATGTTTTTTTCAATATCTATTTTATTATTGCCCTTTCCCATATCATGAAGTTCTTTTTTGTTTTTTGAGCTCATACAGACCTAGGTTAATGTTTTGCTGATCAGTTTTATTTTTGGACTATAGAGTTTTTAGACTTTGCAATGGAGATTTCACATGTAAAAAGTTATAAAGCCTTTACTATTATGTTATGTGTTGTATGTATTATATTATGTGTGCACACTTGTGTTTTGTGTTATATGTTTGAATGTACATAACCATATATCATATGTGATGAGCGCTCATGAAAAAATGGATCCAAATATATTTTTTTTATTCACGTGATGTAAATATTTTAATTTAAATTGGGTAAACACCCGTTGAGGATTGTTTTAAAATGTGAACAAAAAGGGAGGTTAACAGATCTGTTTGCTTTCTTTCACCTTTCCTTTTCATTATATTTAATAAATCTCTTCAAGACAATGTAAATTGTTAAGAAAATTGTTTTCTTTTAGTGCCTTCTGGAATGTTACATAATTTTTTCTTTAGGCATTGTTGCCAGAATTCCTATCTTCATCCCAGTGCCTGTGAAGACAAAGATAAAACCAATCTACAGCTTCTGCAAAAGCCATCACTGAACTGCTTGCAGAACTTGCCTGGACTATGTATCACTTGTATGCATTGTGAACTCACCTGCATGCATTGTGATCAATATGTTGGTGCATCGA
The DNA here is from genome assembly GCF_048772815.1 of Callospermophilus lateralis. Classification (NCBI taxonomy): domain Eukaryota; kingdom Metazoa; phylum Chordata; class Mammalia; order Rodentia; family Sciuridae; genus Callospermophilus; species Callospermophilus lateralis. Next base: position 25,836 of record NW_027512246.1, read on the forward strand.
CTTGTGGTAGTGTTGGGGTATTTTTGCTGATGATGTCATCGGTGGTACAATTTTTCCAAAAGGAGCCCTCAATTGGCTTGGTGTATCTTCCTCCCTTCTGCTTGTCATGGTTGTTCAGTAAAATTTGGGGTCCAACAGAGATGAGACAAAGAACCTTACCCCCCCACTGGTACAAAGTCCTCTCCATAGGTGTGACTGTATACTGGACCTGTAGTTAGTGACGGGTAAGATCCAGTTGCAATGGTACCAACCTAAGACTGGAGGCTGACACCTTGAGGTCAGCTCATTCGATAATGGGTAAGGACCATATGTACTATTGGACAACCTAAGGCAGGCATGGTCCCTAAGCCACATGCTTGTTGTTTAAACAGAGAGGGGGAGATGTTGAGAGCCACAGCCCGAGGGGCCAAAGAAAACTTTCAGACTGCCAGCTGATGGTTTGCTCACAGCGGCCCCAGCAACATCTAGCTGATTGGCTACTCTGCGGTGATGCCCATTGGGCTGTTTCCCCACCCTTTCAAACTACCAAGCTGCTCATTGGGGGACTTTTTTGGCTCTGCCCAAATGACCCAGCCAATCGAACTCAAGAGCAGGAGGAGTGGAGAGGTTGAGAGCTTGTGGGAAGCTGGTGGTGGCAGTTGTGCTCTTAGGGTATTTCCCGAGGAGCTATTTTTTTGGCGTGTGTAGTTCTAAAAATAAAGTTAGTTTATTTGACAAGTGGCTCCTGAATTGTGCCCAGCCAGACTGTGGCAATCATAAATTGATGGAGAAAAACAACCAAAACAGAATAGAAATACAAGCAGTTCGGAGGAGGCATGGTGTATAGCTGGATTTACCTTTTGTATGATAAAGGGTAGGTGTTATTAATCTAGTCAATATTAAATTGAAATAATTCTCCGTGTGTTTTAAAGTTAACAAATATGTGAATACCTGTCTCCCTGTATCTGTAGCCTATTCAGCACATGTATTTTTGTATGCACATATAGAATCCTACCTGGTATCACATGTACATTTTTGTGAGGTGGCTGACTTGGCAGATACGAATTGTGAAAAGAGATCACTACTTCTAAACGTTTTTGGAATTGAAAATTACAACTATGCGTGAGCTTCCTAGTTGAACAAGATAATACATAAATCCATGTTCAGTAAAATGAATATTTTTGGATCTGTGGATGATATATATTTCATGATGAATTTCGATTGGCATATATATTGCTACCATTTAATGTCTGTGCATTTGCGTGTGTGTGTGTGTATATATACATATCTATATATACTCTCCAGATTTTTCAGCATATAAAATATATGTGTCTTATTATACAATCCCTAAATGCATTCATATTCATGCATGTGGATTTATAATCAAATGTTCACAAAATAATTCTCAGAAATATTCATCCACCTCAAATATATATTGTTTCCTAGTGCTGAAATCTAAATTCAGTGAATGGTGCATAGAAGTCATAATTTTTCTACAGAAACTGACCCACTTTAACATCAATGCAAGTAGATTACTATGGTACATGATGTGTATTTTGACGTTCAATTTTATTGAACACTGTTACATGACTATTTCTTCAGTTTATGCACATCATAGGATATATATTTCATTCACAAGTTTGCAAATTTATAGGCATTTGTTTCACTTTCTATCACTTCCTGCTTCAGTACACATGTATTCCTACATGGTTTTGACTGTTTTTTTTCATGAGACTTGTTTTTATTTTAGGTTTCAATAATCACTTTTGAAGCAAAACTCACACACTCTTCATGACAAACCATAACCCTAATATTACCATTAGATGTATAAATGGTTGTAATAAATGTATGTATATAAATATAAGAAATCCTGTATATTTTCAGATATCAATTCAATCCATTATTTAATGTTGGAACCAGTTATATTATTTATTCACAGTATGGTCTATTCATTCATTTTATCTATTTTCGTAGACACAGGGTATACCTATTTGTACACCCAATACTAATTTATACAACTTCAAAATATTGCCCACAGAATTAGTGGAAGAAATACTCATGTCACCTGAACTACATATACACTTTATCACACTAATATTCTGGACACAAAATGCAAAGTTCACACTTATGATTGTACCAAAGCCTAAATGGAAAGTGAGCATGGATTACTAAAAACAACCAAGTCCAGATTGCCTAATGCTCTCAAATGTCAATCGTATTGGTGCTAAATATTTGTTTCTCCCTAAGATTGTGTATTCAACCTCTACCCTGTTGAAAATGTCTAATCCTATCACTCAATTTATACATTGCCTGATTTCTTAATGTCTCTATTCATATCTGCTTCCCTATATATTTTCCCCAGTTCATCATTGTGACTGACTCTTCACATGTGCTGACATTTACGTTCATTCTCTACCGGAAACCCTATTGTTAAAGAATTTTGGTCCAAATCCTATACTCACTCTTCTTCCTAAACCTACTAACTATCTTTCTAATCCTACCGACTACCCTTTTTGAGTGGATGGTTTCTTCTACATTTAATCATCCAATTTACAAGGTCCTATGCCATTGTTTATCAATTTATCTGAGACATTTGTGCAGAAGGTATTTCAAAGCTAAGTATCCCAATCAAGGGCCCAATGCTCTTCTGGGCTTCAAATCTTACCCAGACTTCTGTATTTATACTTATATTTCACCTATATATTCTTGTAAATATCACAGGTTCCCAATACCATTATTCATCACACAGAATGATTCCTAACCCAAATTTAACCTGTTATTACCCTAACCATACACTGTTCCCTCAATCTAACTTTACAGAAAAGCAGGGACAGAGTTGGTCTTACAATACAGGAGTGTAGGGGATATTCCACCTGCTGAGAACCTCAAAGGTCCATGCAGAAATGATCCCTGGAGAAGTTGTAAGCAGCTATGAAGGACCTGAGGGAGGAAAAGACAACTTCCATGGTAAACAACCTGGTCAGGATGAAAGGATTTGTCTGAATCAGCCTCTTTCATCTTAATGTAGAGAAGATGGACCAAACCAGGCTTGTGTGGAGAGCTGTTCCCGGGTGCCTATGGTGAAATACCATTCTAACTTGTGAAAATGTCACAGGAAGTAGGGGTACCCTGCACCTCTTGGGACCCTTGGAAGCAACTGTTAGGACAAAGTGGTTGCCAAGGCAGTGACTTCATTAACTTCCTGAAGGAAGTTACCTCACATGACTTCCTTGGTGATGGAACTCTCTAAATTTGGGATTCAGGAAGTCAGGCAACCACAGCCAGTCCCAGTCCCAGTCCCAGTGGTCTCACTTGTTTGGGTTAACCAAGGACAGAGTCAGTCTTTCTTGGTACCTAGTGATGTGAGGATGGCCAAATGCCAGGAAAGCTAAGAAGAGGGGCCTTTCCTGAGAAAGAAGGTAGTGGCTCACCTCTGGCTTCTGAAAACTTCACAGATTTGGCCAAGGAGACCAGAACAGAGGCAGCACAGTCCACTTCGGGGAAATATAGTATGGCCCACCCGTCAGAGGACACTCCGGATAGTCACAGACCTACTTTGGGGAAGGAGGTGCCTTTTTGAGTGTGGGTGTGAGTTTGTGGTTTTCTCTCATGTTCTGAGAATAGGTAGCAAAGGCAATTTGTTTGGTTTAGAGAAGACTGTTTCTAGTATGTTCTCTGACAAGGTGAGTGTTTCTATTACTGTGTATCCCACTCTGTCCGTGGTTGTAGTATTAGAAAAAGAATGCATCAATGGGTGTGTTCTGTCTAGTAGAAAGCTTCCCTGCATTCATACTGCCAATTTATGAATGGACTGCGGCTAGCCTAAACAATGGGCAAAACCTACTATCTTCCTAAATTCCTGTTTTCTTCCTGAATTCTGGACACTCTCCAGAATAGGCTCATGGTTTTGTGTCCAAGATATGTACCACCTCCAAGCTCTGTCACATGGCCATGTACTGGATAGCTGAAGGGAATGGTGAGCATCTCAGAAAACTCAGATATCCGGGTGACCAGGAAAGTTTCAGTGGGGAAACCCTGCTTTGGGTCTTTTGCTTACCTATTTTTCTGTTGCCCTGAATGCAAGGAAAGTCTTTGGCTCAGGCCACCCCTTTGTGAAGCCTGAAGAAAACAGTATTCAAATGGAAATGAATGGGGATCACCTGTGGCTCTTTGCTTAATTGGAAAGAGATGTGTCTGAATAAGCCTCTTGGCCCTGTGTGAAGCTGAGGCTTAGATTGTCAGCACCTGATGGATCTAAAGAAAGATCCCATGTTTGCATCCATAACCAAAATTCAAAAAATCAGTCATTGTGGATGAAGTCTCTCACCTTCCTCTGTTAGGTTCCTGACCTCCATCAAGTGTGAATATGGACCCTTGGGTCAAATGAGTTCTTCAAAGCCCTGCAGATGTGCTAGTGTTCTCTCATGAATACAAACCACATAAAGAATCTATACCTGACAGTCAGTAGGCCTCAAATAGTAGAAGCAGAGCAGTAATAATGGCAGGCCTATTTGATCACTCCTGGTTCACAGGAAGGGTGTCCAGGCCACACTGACTTTAGGCAAATGAGGGGCAAGGGAGCTTATATTGGACACTGTCCTGAGCTGCATCACTCATGGAAACCTCTAGCCAGAAGTTATGATCAGTGTCTATATGGAAGAAAATGAGGGCCATGTGGAAATGTTTTGGCTATAATTGTGGTCATTTTTGTGGCAGTTGGAAGAGATGAGTGGGTCCGCCAGGGCTGGAACTCTTGGGTAATTCCCCTTATAGACTGAGTTCTGGAACTGACCTCAGAGAAGTATTGCCATGAATTGTGTTGGGATTTTAGGAGGCCACGCATGAAATTCACCCTTGGATTCGGAAATCTAGTCCCAGGTTGGTTTTCCACAGAGCACTGGGAATCTCAGGCAGGATATCACTTGATTTTATTATGAAAAACTTGGCAGCCATAGTGGAGAGCCAAAACACAAATGGACCTCACATTGTAGAGTTCAATGTGCCTGGCTTCATGTGACCTTTTGGCCACTCTTTGGGAAGACTTGCCTGTGAGCGTTCTCCAGAGATTTCATTGAAATGAGCTTCCTCACCATTTAATTGTTCCTGAATGAATTGAAACCCACAGTGCCTCCAACTTCATCCTTGAAAAATGGCTATCTCATGCAACAGCAAAGGGTTTATTGGGGGTCCAGCATGTGGGGGATCAGAGCTAACTTGAATAGAGCAGAGTGCCCTGAGAAGAGCTTAAGCAGAGCTTATATACTTTCCTTGGGGAGGGCAGGGAGCGAAGTTTTTTGATGGGTAAGGGCAGTGGGCGGTTTGCGTTCAACCGGGTGAAGGAGTACATTCTGCAGTTTAGCAGTTGGGGACAGGACATTCTGGAAACAAGATTAGCAAACAGTTCTCAAGATTTCAAGAGTGTTTTGTTAAGCATACAGAAAAAAAGTGACAAGTACCTATTTTATTAACCTTTCATTCCTCACTTCTTCTTCTATCTATTTTTAATCATAAAAGTGATCATTGGGGGGTGTCACATTCAATGTCTTCTAGTGGAGTATTACCATAAGTTTAACTTGTCCAATTTGAGCTTGGAGAAAAGAAATTACACGGTTGAGCAAAGAGGGTTTTATAGTTAGCAATATTATGGAGATTATTTTGGACAGGCCAGGGTTGTTAAAAAGTAGTCAAACAGGGGGACTATGTGAAAAAAGACTCAAACCACCCTTTTTTGTCCTCTCACTCTCTCATTGACGCTCTTCAGGGTGTCTTTTTAATTTAATCATAATTTTTTTACAACTCCATTATGCTCAGAATAAACACAACATTCTTCCCAGGAAGTGACAAGTACCTATTTTATTAACCTTTCACTACCGACTAACCCTTTTTGACTGGATGTTCCCTTCGACATTCAATCATCCAAGGTACAAGGTCCAATGCCATTGTATATTGATTAATCTGACACAACTGTGCAGAACCTAATTCAAAGCTAAGTATCCCAATCAAGGGCCCAATGCTCTTCTGGGCTTCAAATCTTACGTAGATTTCTGTTTTCATACATATATTTCACCTATATATTCTCATACATATCGCAGGTTCCCAATACCATTATTCATCCAGCAGAATGATTCCTACCCCAAATCAAACATGTTATTAACCCTAACCATACACTGTTCCCTCAATCTAACATTGCAGAACAGCAGGGACAGAGTTGGTCTTACAATACAGAAATGTAGTGGATCTTCCACCTGCTGAAAACCTCAAAGGTCCATGCAGAAATGATCCCTGGAGAACATGTAGGCAGCTATGAAGGACCTGGGAGAGTAAAAGTCATCTTCCATGGCAAACTACCTGGTCAGGATGAAGAACTGTGTCTCATTCAGGCTCTCTCTTCTTAATGTAGACAAGATGGACCAAACAAGGCCTGTGTGGAGAGCTGTTTCTGGGTTCCTATGGTTGATATACCGATCTAACTTGTGAAAGTGTCAGAGGAAGTATGGAAGCAACTATTAGGACAAAGTGGTTGCTAAGGTAGTGACCTCATTCACTTCCTGAAGGAAGTGACCTCACCTCACTTCCTTGGTGATGGAACTCTCTTAACTTGGGATCCAAGAAGCCAGGCATCCAGAACCAGTCCCAGTCCCAGTCACAGTGGGATCACTTGTTTAGTTTTACCAAGGACAGAGTCACTCTTTCTGGGTACCTACTGATGTGAGGATGGTCAAATGCCAGGAAAGCTCTGAGAGGGGCCTTTCCTGAGAAAGCAGGTAGTGGCTCACTGCTGGCTTCTGACTACTTCACAAAGTTGGCCAAGGAGACCAGATCTGAGAAAGGACAGGCCATTTGGGTGGAACATAGTATGGCCCAGCAGTCAGAGGACACTCCGGATAGTCACAGACCTACTTGGGGAAAGGAGATGCCATTGTGGGTGTGGGTGTGGGTTTGTGGTTTTGTCTCATGTTCTGAGAATAGGTAGCAGCGGCAGTTTGTTTGGTTTGCAGTGAACTATTTCTACTAAGTCGTTTCACAAGGCATGTGATTCTATATCTGTGTACCTCACTGTGTCCGTGGTTGTAGACATTAGAAAAAAGAATGCATCAATGGATGTGTCCTGTCTACTAGAATGCTTCCCAGCATTTATCCTGATGAATTAATGAATGGACCAGGGCTTGCCTTATCAATGGCCAACATCTGCTATCTTCCTAAGTTCCTGTTTTCTTCTGGAATTCTGGCCACTCTCCAGAATAGGCTCATGGTTTTGTGTCCAAGATATGTACCACCTCCAAGCTCTGTCACATGGTTATGTACTGAATAGCTGAAGGGAATGGTGAGCATCTCAGAAAACGTAGATATCAGTGTGACTACTAACCTCTCAGTGGAGAAACCCTGCTTTGGGCCTTTTGCTTATAAAATCTTCTTTTGCCCTGAAAGTCAGGAAGGTCTTTGCCTCATGCCAACCCTTTGTGAAGCCTGAAGAAAACAGTTTTCAAATGGAAATAAATGGGCATCACCTGTGGCTCTTTGCTTAATTGCTTTGGAAAGGGATGTGTCTGAATCAGGCTCTTGGCCCTGTGTGAGTCTGTGACTTAGATTGTCAGCACCTGATGGATGTAAAGAAAGATCCCATGTGTGCATCCAAAACCAAAATGGCCAAAAGAGCAGTCATTGTGGATGAAGTCTCTCGCCTTTCTCTGTAAGGTTCCTGATCTCCATCAAGTTAGAATAGGGATACATTGGATCAAATGAGTTCTTCAAAGCTCTGCAGAGGCTAGCCCATTGCGGCTTGCTTTTTCTCATGACTCAAATACACATGAAGAATCTAAACCCCACAATCAGTAGGCCTCAAATTGGAGAAGCGGAGCAGTATCAAATGCAGGCCTATTGGATCACTCCTGGTTCACAGGAAGGGTGTCAGGACACTCAAACATTAGGCAAATGAGGGGCAAAAGAGCTTATTTTGGACACTGTCTTGGACTGTGCCCCTCATGGAAACCTCTAGCAAGAGTTATGATGAGTGTCTATATGGAAGAAAATGAGGGCCATGTGGGAGTGTTTTGGTTTCAATTGTGTTCATTTGTGTGGCGGTTGGAAGAGATGACTTGGTCCACCTTGGCTTGAACTCTGGTGTGATTCCCCATAGAGACTGAGTTCTGAAACTCACCTCAGAGAAGTATTGCCATTAATTGTGTTGGGATTTTAGGAGGCCACGCATGAGAGTCGCCCTTGGAAACTGAGATATAGGCCCTAGGTGCCTTTCCACAGAGCACTGGCAATCTCAGCCAGGATAATACATGATTATACTCTTAAAAACATGGCAGCCATAGTTGAGAATCAAAACAAACATGGACCTCACAGTGTAGAACTCGATAAGCCTGGCTTCATGTGACCTTTTTGCCACTCTTTGGAAAGCCTTGCCTGTTAGTGTTCTCCAAAGATTTCATTGAATTGAGCTTCCTCACCATTTAATGGTTCCAGAATGAATTGAAACCTACAGTGCTTCCAACTTCAATCTTGAAAAATGCCCAGATAAATACCATGAAATTTTTGAATTTCCCATGACCAGGTCGCACTGGGGAACCTGTGGATGTCCTACGTCTGATCATGAGTGTATCAGGCAGTGCCTTGATTGACAGGGATTCATAAAAATGATGTAGAACAGCGATACCAGTAAGTTGAACCCTGCTGAGTCGAGGGCCTAGAGCAGAGGTGGGAAGGTGTATGATAAAACATCTGTGTGGGCCAATGTGAATCTGCCATTGGCTTCCAAATGGCTTGTGACTGACATGGTGCAACCAGCAGAATGTTCTATGTAAAAGCATATTTTTATATGGAGAGGTTTCAGGGCAATGTTCAGAACCAGGTTGCTATTGACAAGAGGGCAAGCTATGGGGGATAGAAGCCTGGTTGGTGCATTCTCCTGAGAACCCTGACCCACCGCACATGACAAAACTCCCTCCAGCACTGTGTCCCAGTTGAACTCCTTGTATATCATGAATAAATACCAAACTCCCAGTGCAGCAACAAGAAACACCTTGAAAATTGGAGGATGACCAAATGGCTTCACAGTCCACATGGGGAGACACTTAGCCCACATTGGCCACAATTGACCTACAAAGAGAGAAATCAGCACTGCTGCCTCATGTTCATTGGAAAATAAGAAACCATGTTCTCCAGGTAACATAGATGCAGACCCAGCTTTGATGGGCTCACTAGAGAGAAAGCAAAAGCTCCTTACAAAAACATATATTTCAAGTGCCCAACCTCATAGGCAGTTTCTCAAGAAGTCTTTAGGGCACCAGAGCTCCATGTTTTTGGAAAGTTTACCCTGTCCCTTACTTTGGGTAACTCCTCTAACACCTCCAAAGTTGTGAACTCCTGAGCATATTCCATTCCAGATATGCATTCACAGATTTTCTACCTCTTCTCTTCTCATTATGTATTACTTGGGGTGGAGGTAATGACAATGCATTGTTCTGGATGAGAGTAAGAAGATTTTTGTGTACCACATATTTGCATACACTTTGGATTAATTTTCCAATTTTCCATTCGACATACTGAATCCGTGACACTAAACCATACCCTACTAGACTCTGACTGCTTATCCTAATATGATTGAGAAAAATAACTCAAACAGAATAGAAATAAAAGAAGTTCAGAGGAGGGGTGGTGTATAGTTGGGCTTGCCTTTTGCAATATATAGGGTAGGAGTTATAAATCTAGTCAATTTTTAATTGAAGTAGTTCTCAGTGTGTTTTTAAAGTTAACAAATAGGTGAATCCCTATCTCCGTTTATCTGTAGCCTATTCAGCACATGCTTTTGTATATGCACATATAGAATCCTACCTGGTATCACACGTATACACTTGTGAGGTGGCCAGCTTGGCAGATACAAATTGTGAGAAAAGATCACTCCTCCTAATCGCTGTTGGAACTGAAAATTCAACCTATGGGGGAGCTTCCTAGTTAAACAGCATTATACATAAATCCATGTTCAGTAATATAAATATTTTTTGGATCTTTGGACGATATATATATCATGATGAATTTTGATTGTCATATATATTGCTACTTTTTAATGTCTCTGTGTGGGTTTTGTGTGTGTGTGTGTGTGTGTGTGTGTGTATATATATATATATATATATATATATATATATATATATATATATATATACGCTCTAGATTTTTCAAAACGTGAAATATATGCGTCTTATTATGCATTGCCTAAATTCATTCATGTTCATCTATGTGGATTTCTAATCAACTTTTCACAAGATTATTCTCAGAAATATTCATCCACCTGAAATACATATTTGTTTCCTAGTACTGAAAACTAAATTCAGTGAATGTTGCACACAAATTCTAATATTTCTACAGTAACTTACCCAGCTTAACATCAATGCAAGTACATTCCTATGTTCCATGATGTCTATTTTGACGTTCATTTTTATTCAACACTGGTACATTACTTTTTCTTCATTTTATGCACATCATAGGATATATATTTCTTGCACAAGTTATCAAATTTATAGGCATTTGTTTCACTTTCAATCACTTCCTGCTTCAGGACACATGTATTCCTCCAGGTTTCTTGATAGTTTTTTTCATGAGACATCTTTCCAAACACATTATTTTCGATTTCCATAATCACTTTTGAAGCAAACTCACACACCCATCATGATACACCGTAACCCTATTATTACCATTTGATGTATAACTTGTTGGAATGAATGATTGTATATGAACATAAAATTTCTTATATATTTTCATATATCAATTCAATCTATTGTTAAAAGTGGAACCAGTTATATTATTTATTCACAGTATGGTCTATTAAGGCATCATCTCTATATTCATACATACAGGGTACACCTAAATGTATCCCCAATACTAATTTATAAGTCTTTAAAATATTGCTTTCAGAAATGGTGGAAGAAATACTATAGTCACCTGATATACATATACATTTCATCACAGTAATATTTCTGACACAAAAGGCAAGGGTCACACTTATGATTGTACCAAAGCCAAAATTGAATTTGAGCATGTATTACTCACAACATCCATGTCCTGGTTCCCTAATGCTCTCAAATATCATTCCTATTGGTGACGACATATCTGTTTCTTCCTAAGATTATATATTGAACCATAACCCTGTTAAAAATGTCTTATCCTACAACTCACGTTGTACTTTGCCTAATTTTCTAATGTCTCCATTGATATCTGCTTTCAAACACCTTTTCTCCAGTTCATCATTGGGAATGTCCCTTCAAATGTGCTGACATTTACATTCACTCTCTCACCAAAACCGTATTGCTAAAGAACATTTGGTCCAACTCCTAGACTCACTCAAATGTGTTCTTCAAAGCCCTGCAGAGGGCAGCCCAGAGGTGCTTGGGTTGTCTCATGACTCCAATTCACATAAAGAATCTAAACCCTACAGTCAGTAGGCCTCAAATTGGAGAAGCAGAGCAGTATTAATTGAAGGCCTATTTAATCACTCCTGGTTCACAGGAAGGGTGTCCAGGCCACCCTGACTTTAGGCAAATGAGGTGCAAGGGAGCTTATTGTGGACACTGTCTTGCGCTGCACCCCTCATGGAAACCTCCAGCTAGAGGTTATGATGAGTGTCTATATGGAAGAAGATGAGGGCCATGTGGGAGTGTTTTGGTTTTAAATGTGGTCATTTGTGCGGTGGTTGAAAGAGATGACTGGGTCCACCTGGGCTTGAACTCTGGTGTGATTCCCCTTAGAAATGGAGTTTTGGAAATGACGTTAGAGATGTATTGCCATGAATTGTGTTGGGATTTTAGGAGGAGAAGCATGAGATTCGACCACGCATGACAGTAGGCCTCAAATTGGGAACGCAGAACATTTTGTCCAAATCCTTTATTCACTCTTCTTTTTAATCCTATCGTCTAACTTCCTAATTCTAGATAAATACCACGGTATATTTGAAATTCCAATGACCAGGTGGCACTGGAGAATATTTGGATGTCCTGTTGCTGATCATGAGTGTACCAGACAGTGCCTTGATTGACTGGGTTTCATGAAAATGCTGTAGAACAGAGATGCCAGTAAGTTGGAGTCTGCTGAGTAGTTGGCCTAGAGCAGTGGTGTGCAGGTGTGTCATAAAACATCTGTGGTGGGGTCATGTGGATCTTCCATTGACTTCCAAATGGCTTGTGGCTGACATAGTGTAGCCAACAGACCCTTATATGTAAAGGCATCTTGTTATATCGAGAGGTTTAAGGGAAATTTTAGGAATAAGGTTGCTATGGTCAAGGGCACAAGCTACGTGAAATAGAAGACATTTTGGTGCATTTTCCTGCAGACCCTGACCCACCACACCTGACAGAACTCCCTCTAGCACTTTGTCCCAGTTGAACTCATTGTATTTTGTGAAGTAAATACCATACTCCCAGTGAAGCAGCAAGAAACACCACAGAAAGTGGAGGATGACCAAATGCCTTCACAGTCCACGCGGGGAGACTCTTAGCCCCCAGTGGTCACAGTTTACCTACAAAGAGAGAATTCAGCAACTGCTCCCTCATGTTCATTATAAAATAAGAAACCATGTCCTCCAGGTCACATAGATGCAGACCCAGCTTTGATGGTCTCACTACAAAGAGAGAAGAACATATATTTCAAGGGCCAAATCTCAGAGGCAGTCTCTCAAGAAGTCTTTAGACAAGAAGAGCTCCATGTTTGTGGAGTGTTTACCCTGATCCTTACTTTGGAAACTCCTCTACCAACTCCAAGGTTGTGAACTCCTGAGCATCTTCCATTCCAGATATGTATTCATAGATTTTCTAACTCTCCTCCTATAACTGTGTCTTATTGGGGCGAAGGTAATGTCATGGCATTGTTCTGGATGAGAGTTGGAATATTATTCTGTGGCACATATTTGCATACACATTAAATTCATTTTCCTATTTTCCAATCAAAATACCGAAATCATGACACTAACCTGTACCCTACTAGACTCTCACTACTAATCCTAATATGATGGAGAAAAAAAACCCCAAATACAAGCATTTTAGTGGACGCATGGTATATATTTGGACTTGCCTTTTGCATGATAAAGGGTAGGTGTTATAAATCTAGTAAATTTTTGTTTAAAACAATTTTTCATGTGTTTTTAAATTAACAAATATGTGAATTCCTGTCTCCCTTTCTGTATATACTATTTAGCACATGTATTTTTTCATGCACATATAAAATCCTACCTGGTATCACAGGTTAATTTTTGTGTGTTGTCTGACTTGGCAGATTCAAATTGTGAGAAGAGATCACTCCTCCTACCCTACTAGACTCTGACTACTAATCCTAATATGATGGAGAAAAATAACCGAAACAGAATGGAAATACAAGCAGTTCAGTGGAGGCATGGTGGATATTTGGACTTGCCTTTTGCATGATAAAGGGTTGGTGTTATAAATCTAGTCAATTTTAGCTTAAAATAGTTCTCCATGTGTTTTTAAAATTATCAAATATGTGAATTACTGTCTCCCTTTCGCTATAGACTACTCAGCACATGTGTATTTATATGCACATATAGAATCCTACCTGGTATCACAGGTTAATTTTTGTGTGTTGTCTGACTTGGCAGATACAACTTGTGAGAAGAGATCACTCCTACTAACCACTGTTTTTTTTTTTTATATTTTAACATTTTAATCAAGGCCATTTTATAGTCAGAATGCTTGAGAACATTTTGAGCAGGAACACGATTTTAGAAATAAGAAGTAAATGAACACCCATAGGCAAACAATAGGAATGGAGTTTTCACTATCCCATGTCCATACCAGAAAGTCTTTGTTTATGTCTGTAGTTTAGAAGTTTACTCAACTATCCATAGACATATTAGAGACTAAGTCATTGAGGGCGGTTATCTAGAATAAGGAGGAAGATTTAGAATCTTTAGCACTGGAGGTATTTATAAGAGATGTAATACATCTTATATATAAAGTGAGGTTGATTAAAGAGTGCAGCCAGTTTGGGAAAACAGTTTGGTAGTTCTTCAGTAATTTAAACATAGAATTACCATATAACCCAGTAGTTTCACTTCTAAATATATACTCCAAAGAACTGAAAACAGGTATTGAAATGAATACTTTTTTTTTAATTTTTTTATTGCAGAATCACATCAGTTACACTTCCATTGATTTATATATTGCCATACTAGGGTTTGTTGTATTCTTCTGCCTTTCCTATCCGTTACTACCCCCCTCCCCTCCCCTCCCCTCCCCTCTTCTCTCTCTACCCACTCTACTGCAGTTCATATCTCCCCCTTGTATTATTTTTCCCTTTCCCCTCGCTACCTCTTGTATGCAATTTTGTATAACCCTGAGGGTCTCCTTCCGTTTCCATGCAATTTCCCTTCTCCCTCCCGTTCCCTCCCACCTCTCGTCCCTGTTTAATGTTAATCTTCTTCTCATGCTCTTCGTCCCTACTCTGTTCTTAGTTACTCTCCTTATATCAAAGAAGACATTTGGCATTTGTTTTTTAGGGATTGGCTGGCTTCACTCAGCATAATCTGCTCTAATGCCATCCATTTCACTCCAAATTCTATGATTTTGTCATTTCTTAATGCAGAGTAATACTCCATTGTGTATAAATGCCACATTTTTTGTATCCATTCGTCTATTGAAGGGCATCTAGGTTGGTTCCACAGTCTTGCTATTGTGAATTGTGCTGCTATGAACATTGATGTAGCAGTGTCCCTGTAGCATGCTCTATTTAGGTCTTTAGGGAATAGACCGAGAAGGGGGATAGCTGGGTAAAATGGTGGTTCCATTCCCAACTTTCCAAGAAATCTCCATACTGCTTTCCATATTGGCTGCACCAATTTGCAGTCCCACCAACAATGAACAAGTGTACCCTTTTCCCCACATCCTCGCCAGCACTTGTTGTTGTTTGACTTCATAATGGCTGCCAATCTTACTGGAGTGAGATGGTATCTTAGGGTGGTTTTGATTTGCATATCTCTGACTGCTAAGGATGGTGAGCATTTTTTCATGTACTTGTTGATTGATTGTATGTCCTCCTCTGAGAAGTGTCTGTTCATGTCTTTGGCCCATTTGTTGATTGGGTTATTTGTTATCTTGTTATCTATTTTTTTGAGTTCTTTGTATACTCTGGATATTATGGCTCTATCTGAAGTGTGAGGAGTAAAGATTTGTTCCCAGGATGTAGGCTCCCTATTTACCTCTCTTGTTGTTTCTTTTGCTGAGAAAAAACTTTTTAGTTTGAGTAAGTCCCATTTGTTGATTCTAGTTATTAACTGTTGTGCTATGGGTGTCCTATTGAGGAATTTGGAGCCCGACCCCACAGTATGTAGATCGTAGCCGACTTTTTCTTCTATCAGACGCCGTGTCTCTGATTTGATATCAAGCTCCTTGATCCATTTTGAGTTAACTTTAGTGCATGGCGAGAGAAAGGGATTCAGTTTCATTTTGTTGCATATGGATTTTCAGTTTTCCCAGCACCATTTGTTGAAGATGCTATCCTTCCTCCATTGCATGCTTTTAGCCCCTTTATCAAATATAAGATAGTTGTAGTTTTGTGGGTTGGTTTCTGTATCCTCTATTCTGTACCATTGGTCCACCCGCCTGTTTTGGTACCAGTACCATGCTGTTTTTGTTACTATTGCTCTGTAGTATAGTTTGAAGTCTGGTATCGCTATACTGCCTGATTCACCCTTCCTGCTTAGCATTGTTTTTGCTTCTCTGGGTCTTTTATTTTTCCATATGAATTTCATGATTGCTTTCTCTATTTCTATAAGAAATGCCATTGGGATTTTGATTGGTATTGCATTAAACCTATAGAGAACTTTTGGTAATATCGTCATTTTGATGATGTTAGTTCTGCCTATCCATGAACAGGGTATATTTTTCCATCTTCTAAGATTCTCTTCTATTTCTCTCTTTAGGGTTCTGTAGTTTTCATTGTATAAGTCTTTCACCTCTTTTGTTAGGTTGATTCCTAAGTATTTTATTTTTTGGGGGGATATTGTGAATGGAGTGGTTGTCCTCATTTCCATTTCAGAGGATTTGTCGCTGATATACAGGAATGCCTTTGATTAATACGTGTTGATTTTATATCCTGCCACTTTGCTGAATTCATTTATTAGCTCTAATAGTTTCTTTGTAGACCCTTTTGGGTCTGCTAGGTATAGAATCATGTCATCTGCAAATAGTGATAATTTAAGTTCTTCTTTTCCTATTTTTATGCCTTTAATTTCTTTCGTCTGTCTAATTGCTCTGGCCAGTGATTCGAGAACTATGTTGGACAGAAGTGGTGAGAGAGGGCATCCCTGTCTTGTTCCAGATTTTAGAGGGAATGCCTTCAATTTTTCTCCATTCAGAATGATGCTAGCCTGAGGTTTAGCATAGATTGCTTTTACAATGTTGAGGTAAGTTCCTGTTATCCCTAGTTTTTCTAGCGTTTTGAACATAAAGGGATGCTGTACTTTGTCGAATGCTTTTTCTGCATCTATCGAGATGATCATATGGTTCTTATTTTTAAGTCTATTGATGTGGTGAATAACATTAATTGATTTCCGTATATTGAACCAGCCTTGCATCCCAGGGATGAATCCTACTTGATCATGGTGCACAATTTTTTTGATATGTTTTTGAATCCGATTTGCAAAATTTTATTGAGGATTTTTGCATCTAGGTTCATTAGAGATATTGGTCTGTAGTTTTCTTTCTTTGAAGTGTCTTTGTCTGGTTTAGGAATCAGGGTGATGTTGGCCTCGTAGAAAGAATTTGGAAGTTCTCCCTCTTTTTCTATTTCCTGAAATAGCTTGAAAAGTATTGGTGTTAGTTCCTCTTTAAAGGTTTTGTAAAACTCTGCTGTATACCCATCCGGTCCTGGGCTTTTCTTAGTTGGTAGTCTTTTGATGGTTTCTTCTATTTCCTCAATTGATATTGGTCTGTTTAGGTTGTCTATATCCTCCTGACTCAATCTGGGCAGGTCATATGACTTAAGAAATTTATCGATGCCTTCACTATCTTCTATTTTATTGGAGTATAAGGATTCAAAATAGTTTCTGATTATCTCCTGTATTTCTGAAGTGTCTGTTGTGATATTGCCTTTTTCATCCCGTATGCTAGTAATTTGATTTCTCTCTCTTCTTCTCTTCGTTAGCATGCCTAAGGGTCTGTCGATTTTATTTATTTTTTCAAAGAACCAACTTTTAGTTTTGTCAATCTTTTCAATTGTTTCTTTTGTTTCGATTTCATTAATTTCAGCTCTGATTTTAATAATTTCTTGCCTTCTACTTCTTTTGCTGTTGTTTTGCTCTTCTTTTTCTAGGATTTTGAGATGGAGTATGAGATCATTTATTTGTTGGTTTTTTCTTTTTTTAAGGAATGAACTCCAAGCAATGAATTTTCCTCTTAGAACTGCTTTTAATGTGTCCCATAGATTCCGATATGTTGTGTCTGTGCTTTCATTTATCTCTAAGAATTTTTTAATTTCCTCCTTGATGTCTTCTATAACCCATTGATCATTTAGTAACCAATTGTTCATTCTCCAAGTGATGCATGTTTTTTCCTTCCTTCTTTTATCCTTGATTTTCAGTTTCATTCCATTATGATCAGATAAGATGCATGGTATTATCTCCACTCCTTTATATTGTCTAAGAGTTGCCCTGTGACATAATATATGATCTATTTTTGAGAAGGATCCATGTGCTGCTGAGAAAAAAGTGTAACTGCTTGATGTTGGGTGGTATATTCTATATATATCAATTAAGTCTAGGTTATTAATTGTGTTATTGAGTTCTATAGTTTCCTTATTCAACTTTTGTTTGGAAGATCTGTCTAGTGGTGAGAGAGGTGTGTTGAAGTCTCCCATGATTATTGTATGTTGGTCTATTAGACTCTTAAACTTAAGAAGAGTTTGTTTGATGAACATAGCTGCACCATTGTTTGGGGCATATATATTTATGATAGTTATGTCTTGTTGGTGTATGGTTCCCTTGAGCAGTATGTAGTGTTCCTCTTTATCCCTTTTGATTAACTTTGGCTTGAAATCTATTTTATTTGATATGAGTATGGACACTCCTGCTTGTTTCCTAAGTCCATATGAGTGATATGATTTTTCCCAACCTTTCACCTTCAGTCTATGTATGTCTTTTCCTATCAAATGCGTCTCCTGTAGGCAGCATATTGTTGGGTCTTGTTTTGTGATCCATTCTACTAGCCTGTGTCTCTTGATTGGTGAGTTCAAGCCATTAACATTTAGGGTTATTATTGAGATATGGGTTGTTCTTCCAGCCATAATTGTTTATTTATGTTACTAAACATGGTTTGTTTTCCTTTTTGATCATTTTCCCCCCCCCTTTACTGTCCTACCTCCCACTGTTGGTTTTCATTGTTATTTTCCATTTCCTCTTCCTGTAATGTTTTGCCGAGGATGTTTTGAAGACATGGTTTTCTAGCTGCAAATTCTATTAACTTTTGTTTATCATGGAAGGTTTTAATTTCATCTTCCATCCTGAAGCTTAATTTTGCTGGATACATGATTCTTGGTTGGAACCCATTTTCTTTCAGTTTTTGAAATATGTTATTCCAGGATCTTCTAGCTTTCAGAGTCTGTGTTGAAAGATCAGCTGTTATCCTGATTGGTTTACCCCTAAATGTAATCTGCTTCCTTTCTCTTGTAGCTTTTAAAATTCTCTCCTTATTCTGTATGTTGGGCATCTTCATTATAATGTGTCTAGGTGTGGATCTCTTATGATTTTGCACATTCGGCGTCCTGTATGCTTCTAGGATTTGGGGTTTTGTCTCATTCTTCAAGTCTGGGAAGTTTTCTCGTATTATTTCATTGAATAGGTGGTTCATTCCTTTGGTTTGGACCTCTATACCTTCCTGTATCCCAATGACTCTTAAGTTTGGTCTCTTTATATTATCCCATATTTCTTGGATGTTCTGCTCATGGTTTCTTAACAGTTTTGCTGAGCTATCTATGTTCTTTTCAAGTTGAAATACTTTGTCTTCATTGTCTGATGTTCTATCTTCTAAGTGTTCTACTCTGCTGGTAGTATTCTCAATTGAGTTTTTAAGTTGGTTTATTGCTTCCTGCATTTCTAGGATTTCTGTTTGTTTGTTTTTTATTACCTCTATCTCCCTGTATAGTTGATCTTTTGCTTCTTGGATTTGTTTATGTAATACATTGTCGAAGTGGTCGAAATGATCTTTCATTGTCTGGTTTTGCTGTCTAATGTCTTCCTTGAGACTCCAGATCATTTGCAGCATGTATATCCTGAATTCTTTATCTGACATTCCATCTGCTGCAGCTATAACCTCTTCTAAAGTTGAGTTGACCTGCATTGCTTGTGGTCCTTTCTTTCCTTGTCTTTTCATATTGCTCGTGTTTCTTTCTGCTTAGTGAAACTGTTGTGTTTTTGAAATTTTTCCCCCTATATATTTATATTGCTCTTGTTTAATTGAAAAGTCTCCCTTGCAGGGGCGGGTGGCAGCTCTGCTCCTCCTCCAATTGGGGTGATCTGTCTACCACGCTGGCGGGCCGCTGGGACAGTTCTGCTGGTCGGTTGCAGGTCTGCCTACCTTGGAGGCCCGCGCATCGGCTCTGCTCTGCCCTTCCTCCTATTGGTGTGACGTGTCTACCGCGTCACCACATCCGTGAACCCCTGGGCCTGTTCCACCAGTTAGTCGCGGATCTGACTACCTTGCAGGTGTGGGCGGCGGCTCTGCTCTGCCCCTCCCCCAAGTGGTGTGACGTGTCTACCACGCCGGCAGGCCGCTGGGGCTGTTCTGCCAGACTGTCACAGGCCTGCCTACCTTGCGGACGCGGGTGGAGGATCTGCTTTCCCCCTACTCCAATTGGGGATTCTTGACAACCACGCCGGCAGGTCTCTGGACCTGTTCCGGGCGCAGGCGGCGGCTCTGTTCGGCCCCTGCTCTAGCCGGAGCGACGCGACACCACACCGGCGGGTCGCTGGATCTGTTCCGGGCGCAGGCGGCGGCTCTGATCGGCCCCTGCTCTAGCCTGAGCGACACCACGCCGGCGGGTCGCTAAGCCTGTTCCGGGCTCTGGCGGTGGCTCTGTTCGGCCCCTGCTATAGCCGGAGCGACGCGACACCACGCCGGCGGGTCGCTGGACCTATTCCGGGTGCAGGCGGCGGCTCTGATCGGCCCCTGCTCTAGCCGGAGCGACGCGACACCACGCCGGCGTGTAGCTGGGTCTGTTCCGGGCTCTGGCGGCGGCTCTGTTCGGCCCCTGCTCTAGCCGGGGCAACGCGACACCACGTCGGCGGGTCGCTGGGCCTGATCCGGGCACAGGCGGCGGCTCTGTTCGGCCCCTGCTCTAGCCGGGGCGACGCTACACCACGCCGGCGGGTCGCTGGGCCTGTTCTGGGCTCTGGCGGCAGCTCTGCTCCGCCCCTCTGGCCTTCACTGTATTCAGCAGGACCCGGACTGAGAGACAGTTTCCGCGGGTTCTTTATCCCTGGGCCAGAGCAGTTCCGGGAGCCATAATTCGGCCTCTCCGGACTTGGTGCATGCTCCGACAGGAGCAGGCTCCAAGAAGCAGTTTCCGCGGGTTCTATAGCCCTGGGCCAGAGCAGCTCCGGTAGCCGGAGCTCCGCCGCTCCGGGCTCGGTGCGTGTTCTGATAGGAGCAGGCTCCAAGAAGCAGTTTCCGCGTGTTATTTAGCACTAAGTCTGAGCAATTTGTCTGCGAGACACAGACAATTGTCAGCCTGAAATTACCTGTTCTATAGCTGAAAGAGCTGCAATCAGTCAAAAACAAGGATGGTGACGTCAGCTCTCCAAGATGGTGGCCGCTGGCTTCCTCCGTGGTCTGGCCGGTGTGGAGAACCGAACTGGACCGTTTCCTTCCCCGTCTCCAACCCAGAATTCAGCTCCGAGCTCAGCAAATGCCTAGCTGGCAGGAGCCCGCAGAATCAGCATCGCTGTATCTCTGCGCCACCAGCCCGTCGTTTCCCAGTGCGCGCCGCAGACTCCAGCCGCAGGGCGATCTGCCGAACAATCAGCGCTCCGTACGGACAAATCGCTCGCTTTTGAGCCCCTGAAGCTGATCCTCGTGCGATGAAAATCCTTCCACTAGGTTTTGGAGCACCCCAATTTTGCTGGAAATTCCTAACAAGATAGCTTTTAGCCGTTCTAACTCATCATTTTCCCTCACAGTGTCGCATTACTCGGAGTTACTGCACTCCCTTCGCGGCCATCTTCCCCCTCCCCCGAAATGAATCCAACTAACCACTGTTGAAACTGAAAATTCAACTTATGGGTGAGCTTCCTAGTTGAAAACATTATACATAAATGCATGTTCAGTAAAATAAATATTTTTGCATATTTGAATGATATATATTTCTTGATGAATATCGATTAGCATATGTATTGCTACTTTTTAATGTCTGTGTGTGTGTTTTGTATATATATATATATATATATATATATATATATATATACACTCTCAAGATTTTTCGAAATATGAAATATATGTGTCTTATATACACTCCATAAATTCATCCATGTTCATGTATTTAGATATATAATCAATTTTTCACAAGATAATTCTCAGAAATATTTATACACCTGAAATATATATTTGTTTCCAAGTACTGAAAACTAACTTCAGTGAAAGGTACATACGAATCCTAATATTTCTAGAGTAACTGACCCAGTTTAACATCAATGCAAGTAGACTCCTATGGGACATGATGTGTATTTTGACGTTCATTTTTTTCAACACTGGTACATTACTATTTCTTCAGTTTATGCACATCATAGAATATATATATATATCATCCACAAGTTCACAAATTTGTAGGCATTTGTTTCACTGTCAATCACTTCCTGCTTCAGAACACATGTATTCTTCCATGTTTCTTGACTGGTCTTTTCATGAGACTTCTTTCCAAAAATAATATTTTTTAGTTCCATTGTGAGATTAAAGCAAAACTCACACACCCTTCAGGATAAACCATAACCCTAGTATTAACATTAGATGTATGACTGGTTGGAATGAATGTATGTATATCAATATATGATTTCCTGAATATTTTCAGATATCAACTCAATACATTACTTAAAGTTGGAAGAAGTCGCATTATTTATTCACAGTATGGCCTATTCATGCATTATCTCTATATTTATAGACACAGGGTACATCTATTTTTGCCCACAATACTAATTTATACATATTCAAAATATTGCTCCAAGAAATGGTGGAAGAAATACTCATGTAAGCTGATCTACATATACATTTTATCACAGTAATATTCTGGTCAGAAAATGCAAATATCACACTTATGATTGTACCAAAGCCTAAATGGAAAATGAACATGGCTTACTAAAAACATCCATGTGCAGGTTGCCTAATGCTCCCACTTGTCAATCTTGTTGGGGACTACATATTTGTT
Source organism: Callospermophilus lateralis (assembly GCF_048772815.1). Taxonomy (NCBI): domain Eukaryota; kingdom Metazoa; phylum Chordata; class Mammalia; order Rodentia; family Sciuridae; genus Callospermophilus; species Callospermophilus lateralis. The sequence continues at coordinate 48,231 of NW_027512246.1, forward strand.
TCTTTCTAAGATTATATATTCAAACTCAATCCTATTGAAAATGTCTTATCCTATCTCTCACTTTACACTTTGCCTGATTTCCTAATGTCTCTATCGATATTAGCTTTCTAACATATTTTCCCCTGTTCATAATTGTGACTGACTCTTCACACGTGCTGACATTTACATTCACTGTCTACCCGAAAACCTATTGCTAAAGAAATTTTGGTCCAAATCTTATACTCACTCTTCTTTCTAAACTTACCAACTGTCTTTCTAATACTACCGACTATTCCTTTTTGCCTGGATGTTCTCTTCGACATTCAATCATCCAAGGTACAAGGTCCTATAACATTGTATATCGATTAATCTGAGACATCTGTGCAGAACATAATTCAAAGCTAAGTATCCCAAATGAAGGGCCTAATGCCCTTCTGGGCTTCAAATCTAAATAGATTTCTGTTTTCATACTTATATTTTACCTATATATTTTTGTAAATATTGTAGGTTCCCAATGCCATTATTAATCCAGCAGAATGACTCCTCACCCAAATTGAACCTGTTATTAACCCTAACCATACACTGTTCCCTCAATCTACGTTTACAGAAGACCAGGGACAGAGTTGGTTTTACAATACAGGAATGTAGAGCATCTTTAACCTGCTGAGAACCTCAATGGTCCAAGCAGAAATGATCCCTTGAGAACTTGTAGGCAGCTTTTTAGGACCTGAGAGAGCAAAAGTCATCTTCCATTGCAGACAACCTGGTCAGGATGAAGGAATGTGTCTGAATAAGCCTCTCTCTTTTTAATGTAGAGAATATGGACCAAACCTGGACTCTGGGGAGAGCTGTTCCGGGTTTCCTATGGTTGATATTCCATTCTAACTTATGAAAGTGTCACAGAAAGTAGGGGCATCCTCTATCTCATGGGACCCTTGGAAGCAACTGTTAGGACAAAGTGGTTGCCAAGGTAGTGACTTCATTCAATTCTTGAAGGAAGTGACCTACCTCACTTCCTTGGTGATGGAACTCTCTGAATTTGGGATCCAGGAAGCCAGGCACACAGAACCAGTCTCAGTCTCAATTCCAGTGGACTCACATGTTTGGATTTACCAATGACAGAGTCAGTCTCTCTTGGTACCTACTGATGTGAGGATGGCCAAATGCCAGGAGAGCTCTCAAGAGGGGACGTTCCTGAGAAAGCAGTTAGTGACTCACCACTGGCTCCTGACGACTTCACAGATTTGAACAAAGAGATCAGATCTGAGACAGGACAGGCCATTTCATGGGTACATAGAATGGCCAACAAGTCAGAGGACACTCCAGATTGTCACAGACCTACTTGGGGGAAGGATGTGCCTTTGTGGATGTGGGTGAAAGTTTGTGGATTTGTCTCATGTTCTGAGAATAGGTAGGGAAGGCAGTTTGTTTGGTATTCAGTGGAGAGTTTCTAGTAAGTCGTTTGACATGGCGAGTGTTTCTATGTCTGTGTATACCACTGTGTCCGTGGTTGTAGACATTAGAAAAGAGAATGCATTAATGGATGTGTCCTGTCTAGTGGAAAGCTTCTCAGGATTAATCTTTCCCAATTTATGAATGGACTGCGGCTTGACTTGTGGATGGGCAACACCTACAATCTTCCTAAGTTCCTGATTTCTTCCTGAATTCTGGCCACTCTCCAGAATAGGCTCATGGTTTTGTGTTCAAGATATGTACCACCTCCAAGCTCTGTGACATGTCCATGTACTCGTGAGCTGAAGAGAATGGGGAGCATCTCAGAAAACTCAGATATCAATGTGACCAGGAAAGTCTCAGTGGAGAAACCCTGCTTTGGGCCTTTTGCTTCCCTATTGTTCTGTAGCACTGAATGTCAGAAAGGTCTTTGCCTCAGGGCACCCCTTTGTGAAACCTGAAGAAAACAGTTTTCAAATGGACATTAATGTGCATCACCTGTGGCTCTTTGCTTAATGCTTTGGAAAGGGGTGTGTCTGAATTAGCCTCTTGGCCTTGTGTGTGGCTGTGACTTAGATTCTCAGCGCCTGATGGATCTAAAGAAAAATCCCATGTGTGCATACAAAACCAAAATGGCAAAAAAGATCAGTCATTGTGGATAAAGACTCTTTCCTTCCTCTGTTAGGTTCCTGACCTCTTCCAAGTGAGAATAGGGATTCTTTAGGGTCAAATGAGTTCTTCAAAGCCCTGCAGATGTGCTTGGGTTTTCTCATGAATCCAAATCACATAAAAAGTCTATACCTGACAGTCAGTAGTCCTCAAATTGGAGAAACAGAGCAGTATAAAAAGCAGGCTCATTTAATAACTCCTGGTTCACAGGAAGGGTGTTTAGGCCACCCTGATTTTAGGCAAATGAGGGGCCAAGGAGCTTATTGTGGATACTTTTTTTGGCTGTGTCCCTTATGGAAACCTCCAGCCAGAGGTTTTGATAAGTGTCTATATGGAAGAAGATGAGGGCCATGTGGGAGTGTTTTGGTTTTAATTGTAGTCATTTGTGTTGTGGTTGGAAGAGATGACTGGGTCCACCTGGGCTTGAACTCTGGTGTGATTCCCCTTAGACAGTGAGTTCTGGAACTGACCTCAGAGAAGTATTGCCATGAATTGTGTTGGGATTTTAGGAGGCCACGCATGAGTGTCGCCTTTGGATACTGAGATATAGTCCCAGGGTGGCTAAGTTGATATCAAAACACTCATGGACCTCAATTGTAGACCTCAATGGGCCGGGTTTCATTTGACCTTTTGGACTCTCTTTGGGAAGCCTTGCCTATGAGAGTTCTGCAGAGTTTTTATTGAAATGAGCTTCCTCACCATTTAGTGGTTCCTGAATGAATAGAAACCCACAGTGCATCCAACTTCATTATTGAAAAATGGCTAGAAAAATACCATTAAATTTTTGAAATTCTCATGACCAGGTGGCTTGCAGATCTTTTGGATGTCCTATTGCTGATCATGAGTGTACCAGACAGTGCCTTGATTCATTGGGTTTCATGAAAATGGTGTAGAACAGAGATGCCAGTAAGATGGAGCCCGCTGAGTAGCGGGCCTAGAGCAGTGGTGGGCAGGTGTGTGATAAAACATCTGTGGTGGGGCCACGTGGATCTGCCATTGGATTTCAAATGTCTTGAGATGGACATAGTGCAGGCAGGAGACCATTATAAGTAAAGGCATCTTGTTATATGGAGAGGTTTCAGGGTAATATACAGAATCAGGTTGCTATGGTCAAGGGGGCAAGCTATGCGGTATATAGGCCAGTTTGGTGCCTGCTCATGCATACCCTGACACACCACAAGTGACAGAACTCCCTCCAGCACTGTGTCCCAGTTGAACTCGTTGTATTTTGTGAAGCAAATATCAAATTCTCAGTGCAGGAGCAAGGAACACCAGGAAAAGTGGAGGATGACCAAATGGTTTCACAGTCTACACAGGGAGACACTAGGCCCCCAGTGGCCACAGTTTAAAATACTGAATCCCTGACACTAAAACCTACCCTATTAGACTCTGACTACTAATCCTAATAAGATGGAGAAAAATTACCCAAAAATGTATAGAAATACTAGCAGTTCAGAGGAGGCATGTTGTATAGTTGGATGGGCCTTTTGCATTATATAGGGTAGGAGTTATAAATCAAGTCAATTTTTTGTTGAAATAGTTCTCCATGTGAATTTAAAGTTAACAAATATGTGAATTCCTGTCTCCCTTTCTATGTAGCCTATTCAGCACATGTATTTTTATATGCACATATAGAATCCTACCTGGTCCCACACGTACATTCTTGGGAGGTGGCTGAATTTTCAGACACAAATTGTGAGAAGAGATCACTCCTCCTAAATGCGGTTGGAAATGAAAATTCAACATATGTGTGAGCTTCCTTTTTAAACTAAATTATGTATAACTTTTTGTAATGAATGTATGAACGTATATATCAATATTAGATATCCTATATTTTTTCAGATATCAATTCAATCCACTATTTAAAGTTGGAAATAGTTATATTATTTATTCACTGAATGGTCTATTCATACAATATCTCTATATTCATAGACACAGGGTACACCTATTTGTTCCCCCAATACTAATTTATATATGTTCAAAATATTGCTCCCAGAAATGGTGGAAGAAATACTCATGTCACATGATATACATATACATTTTATCACAGTAATATTCTGGACACAAAAAGCAAATATCACACTTATGATTGTACCAATGTAAAGGTCATTTGAGCGTCGGAGGAAGAGACCACCAAAAGATTGTCTCATGCAACAGCAAAGGGTTTATTGGGGGGTCCAGCATGCTGGGGCTCAGAGCTCAGTTGTATAGAGAAGAGAGCCCTGAGAACAGCTTAAGTAGAGCTTATTTACTTTCCTTGGAGAGGTCAGGGAGGGAAGTTTATTGATGGTTCAGGGCGAGTGGCCGGTTTGCGTGCAACCGGGTGAGGGAGAACAATCTGCAGTTTAGCAGTTGGGGACTGCACATTCTGGGAATAAGATTAGCAAATAGCTCTCAAGATTTCAACAGTGTTTTGTTAAGCATACAGAAAAACAGGAAGTGACAAATACCTTTTTTATTAACCTTTCATTCCCCACTTCTTCTCGTTACTTTTAATCATAAATGTGATCATTGGACGGTGTCATATTTTATGCCTGCTAGTGGCGTATATTTTTGTCTGATTACCAAAAGTTCAACTTGTCCAATTTGAGCTTGAAGAAATGAAACTACATGGTGGAGCAAGCAAGTTCCTACAGTTAGCAATTAATGAGGATTAGTAATGGACCAGCCAGGGCTGATAAAAGCGTAGTTAACCCGGGGGACTATGTTAACGAAGACTCAAACCACCCTTTTTGGGCCTCTCTCTTTCATTGACGCTCTTCAAGGCGTCTTCTTAATTTACTCATATATTCTTTTACAACCAGTATGGTCGGCATAAAAACAACATTGTTCCCTCAATGTAGCATAAATGCCCCCTTTTCTCATGAAAAGGAGTTCCAACCCTCGCCTGTTCTGTTAAACAACTTTAGAGAGAGAGGTTCAAGATTCCTGTAAAGCTGTGATGGAGGTTTTTACTATCTTTAAGATTTTGAATACTGCTGCTTCTAATTGGGTCATTTCTTGTGTCCCATTAACTAGAGCAGTGGTTCCTGTGCCCACCCGTGCAGCAATTCCTATTCCCAAAAGGATGGCTAAAGTGAGGAAAACAGGTTCCTGGCAGAACCGGGTTGTATGCCCCACTATTTGAACTTTAAATGATACTGTGTCATGATAGAGCACTCTGGAAAACATCTGCATCATTACATTATTAATCATATCTGTTGACCATTTTATGAAAACATAAACAATGTTTAAGTATATAGAATTATACTGTTTTAGGTATGGAAAAGGCAAGGTACCTAAGATAGAATGGAAGACAGGGAAACAGTTATATTTAGTTGCAACCTGATTTAGAAGGCATTGCTTCTGTTGTAATCAATGAATCCCCTGAACCTCAAGTTTAGTTAGTTTCATAATTTTGTACCCAACATGTAAGGGAAGGGGCTCAGAAGTTCACAGTCTGCAGAATTTCACAAAAAGAAGATTTCTTTTTTTTTTCCCTCTGTTCTGGGCAAGTAACATTTTTAAGGACACCTAAGCTTTTTTCTTCTCTCTTTTTTTTTTCTACCTGCCAGCTGTTACCATGGAGCCCAGTTGGTAACTTCTTTATCTTATAAATGTAGTCATCTCTTTGAAGCCCCAGCTCAAGGACAGGGGCCTTGTTCACATATTTTGTTAAAAACTAGTATGGGGGTGTCTAGCTTAGGAGTGTTGATTTTTCAAGCCAGTGCCCAAGTAGAACAGGCAACACGAAAACAGGAAGTTTATCTACATTGAACTCTTTTATAGGGTCTCTTTTGCTGAAAGTCCTAAAGTTAGCCATGGTGAAAACTTCTGGAGAATTCAGTTCAGACTTTTCTGTGGGCCTGGTACAGAGGGAAAAGATGGAAAAGGCGGGGGGTAAGACCCGGTTGGTGGATCTGAGTATGAGGAAGGAGAGATATAAAAGAATAATAGGAAAGGGGTTTGTGATTTTCCTAGCAACAACAACTTGAGCAGTAGAACAGATAGTGCCAAGGGGAAGACCGAAGTGAGTATCCCAAAAAGCCTGTGAGGGCTTTTCAATTCTTAGTAAACTGTTTTCAGTGATGACAAAGCAACTTTAAAGGCCATTTTCATTACATCTTGGATAGGGGTCTGAGGGTTCTCCTCAGCTGGTTTGAGCTTTGGGTTAGCTGGTAAGAGGACCTGGTGGGACGGGGTGCAGGCACTGACAGGAGAAGAGAGGAGGGAGTGGGTGGAGGGGTGCCTCAGTGCCTGCTACCTCAGCAAGGGGGCAATGGTCTGAGAACCGGCGGAGGTTTGGGTTTTGGATCTAGTAATTGGAGGGGAGAAATCAGGTTGCTGAGGTGGGAGTGACAGCAGAAAGTCTGTAGCAGAAGGCTGAGGGTAAGAATCTATTGGAGAAGAATAGTTCAGGATGTGAGCAAAGGAGGGAAAAGGCTTCCACATAGGGGAATCTCCTTTCACTCTTTTGAGCACTTGCAGAAGTTAAAAAGGTCACACAGAATTTGAGGACCTAGAGGCCCCTCTGTGGGCCATCAGTTTTATTTCTCTATTTGTTAATATGGTCAATGCTGTGTACTTAATTTGATGAGCAGTTGTTTTCCACCAGGCACCCCCTGTATGCTCACATCCCCATGACTTACAGAAGAAGTCAGCTTTTCCCCCACACAGCTATGGCTGTTTGTGGCTTTGATACTCTGCCTGGCAAACATAGTAATCTAGGCTAGCCAACCTGCATCTGGCTAGCGTGTCCCTATATCCATAATATTTGTTTCCATTATCTATGGTACAGAAGGTATTTAAGGGAATTTTAGTGGGATCCTCTTCATCAGGAATATCTCAATAGGAAAGACCTATAGCCAGCTGACAAATGTCTGGATGGAGAGAAGGCCACCAGGTATCTAAGTGGGCTGTATGCAAGATAGACCATACTTTTTGTCTAGTAGAATTTGTGATCAGCAATCGCTGCTGAACAGGCTGATGAGGGTTAGGACTACTGGTGGCCAAGGGGAGAGTCTATAGCCATATCCGTATGGCGAATACAAAATTTGAAAGTGTTACCAGTCTTTTCCAGTTTCCAGCCAGAGTCTGGACAGGGCACAGGCTTGAGACTTGAGGCATGGATCCAGGAAGTGATTCCGTCTACTTTTACCGCTGTAGGTGTTATAAGTAGCACTGGTATGGTTCTTTCCAGCGGGGTTCCAGGGATGACACCTGATGTCATCTTATGTAGATGAAGTCTCTTGATATTGATGTGGAGTCCCCTCGTCTGCAGGTTGGTAGGCAGTGGCCAGGTGTTTCAACAGGTATCGCTGAGTTCTTTCGAGAACTTTTAGTCTGTCAAGCAAGGGGGTGTTGAAGGGATCGTTCGGTCTTAGAGTTGGGGTTAGGTCCCTTACTGGAGGAGGGACACCATTGAGAATTTCATAGGGGGTGAGGTTACACAAAGAAACAGAGGGAGAATTTCTTGCATGAAACAGTGCATAAGGCTGGAGCATAGTCCAATCTTTTATGCTGGTCTCTAAGCTTAATTTCTTTAAGGTCTCTTTAATGGTTCTATTTATTTTTTACCTGTACTGTGCTCTGGGGTCTACAAGCACAATGTAACTTCCAATTAATTTCTAGGGTCCTGGCTAACCCCTGACTTACCTGGGCCATGAACGCCGGTCCATTATCAGAACCTATTACTTTAGGCCGGCCGTATCTTGGAAAATATCTTTCAGGATATTCTTGACCATCATTTGCGCCATTAATTTTTATTTTTTGGGAAAGGCTTAAATCCATCCTGAAAATGTATCTACAAAGACTAAGAGATATTTAAGTCCATACCATGCTGGCTTAATTTCAGTAAAGTCCACTTCTCAGAATTGTCCTGGTCTGGTTCCTCATAGGTACTTTCCTGCAGGAAGCTTGGAATGGTAAGCATTAACCAATTGACATATCCGACAGGCTTTTGTTACCCGTTCAGATATTTCCTTTCACTGTGAGTTGGTAAATCGAAAACTCTGTTCTTGATCCTTCAGGAATGCCTGCAGTTTCTTTTAACCAAGGTGAGTGAGTTGTTGTACATTTTTAAAGTAGTGTAGGGCTTTCTGTAATTGAAGGCTGGGCTCAGTGAAGTTGAGGAATTCAATGTCAGTGTCCTTAGATGTTATCAAAAGCTTGCTGGTGCTCAAAGGGTCCATTGGAATTGGGCATCCTCATTTAACAGCGGGTATAAAGGAGAAGCTAAGAACACAAACCCAGGTATCCATACCTGCAAAAGCCAGCAGTCCCAAGAAACTCTCTTGAGTTGTCTCTTGTTAGATGGGGGTGGTATCTGCACAATGGTTTTTTTTCTCGGCAGAGAGCCTTGAGAACAGCTTAATCAGACCTTATACACTTTTCTTGGAGTGGGCAGGGAGGGAAACTTATCGATGGGTCAGAGCAAGTGGGAGGTTTGGTACAAGCGGGTGAGGGAGTACAATCCTCAGTTTGGCAGTTGGGGACAGCACATTCTGGGAACAAAATTAGCAAACAGTACTCCAGATTTCAACAGTGTTTTGTTAAGCATACAGAAAAACAGGAAGTGACAAGTGCCTATTTTATTAACCTTTCACCAAAGCGAAATAGAACGTGAGCTTGGATTACAAAAACAACCATGTCCAGGTTGCCTAATGCTCTCAAATGTCAATCCTATTGGTGACTACATATTTGTTTCTTCCAAAGATTATATATTCAACATCAACCATGTTGAAAATGTCTAATCCTATCACTCACTTTATACTTTGCCTGATTTCATGTCTCTATTGATATCTGCATTCTTGCATGTTTTCCCCCATTCATCATTGTGACTGACTCTTCACATGTGCTGATATTTTGCTCACTCTGTACCCAAACTTGATTGCAAAAGAACTTTTGGTCTAAATCCTATACTCACTCTTTTTCCTGAACCTACCGACTATCTTCCTAATCCTACCGACTATCCCTTTTAGACAGGAAGTTCTCTTCTACCTTCAATCATCCAAGGTACAAGGTACTATGCCATTGTATATTGATTTATCTCGGACATCTGTGCAGAACCTAATTCAATGCTAAGTATCCCAATCAAGGGCCCTTCTGGACTTCAAATCTTACCTTGATTTCTGTTTTCATAATTATTTTGAAAATTTAATAAAATAGTGTTTGCCAAGGAACTGACTTCATTCAGTTCCTGAAGGAATTGACCTACCTCACTTCTTTGGTGATGGAACTCTCTTAACTTGGGTTCCAGGAAGACAGGAACACACAGCCAGTCCCAGTCCCAGTACCAGTGGGCTGACTTGTTTGGATTTACCAAGGACAGAGTGTGTCTTTTTTGGTACCTAATGATGTGAGGATGGTCAGATGCGAGGAGAGCCTTCCCTGAGAAAGCATGTAGTGGTCAGCGCAGGCTCCTGACAACTTCACAGAGTTTGACAAAAAGACCAGATCTGAGACAGAACAGGCCACCTTGGGGGAACATAGTATGGCCCACCAGTCAGAGGAGACTCTGGATAGTCACAGACTTACTTGGGGGAAGGAGGTGGCTTTTTGAGTGTGGGTGTGAGTTTGTGGTTTTGTCTCATGTTCTGAGAATAGGTAGAAAAGGCGGTTTGCTTGGTTTGGAGTGGACTGTTTTTAGAAAGTCCTTTGACAAGGCGAGAGTTTCTGTGTCTGTGTATCCCACTGTGTCCGTGGATGTAGACATTAGAAAAGAGAATCCATCAATGGATGTTTCCTGTCTAGTAGAAAGCTTCCCAGCATTCATCCTACCCATTATAGGAATGGACTGCCTTTTGTCTTATCGATGGGCAACACCTACTATCTTCCTAAGTTCCTGTTTTCTTCCTGAATTCTGGCCACTCGCCAGAATAGGCTCATGGTTTTGTTTCCAAAATATGTACCACTTCTAAATTCTGTGACATGGCCATGTAATGGATAGCTGAAGGGAATGGCAAGCATCTCAGAAAACTCAGATATCAGTGTGACCAGAAAAGTCTCAGTGGAGAAACCCTGCTTTGGGCCTTTTGCTTACATATTGTTCTGTTGCCCTGAATGTCAGGAAGGTCTTTGCCTCAGGCCACCACTTTGTGAAGCCTGAAAAAAACAGTTTTCAAATGGAAATGAATGGGCCTCACCAGTGGCCACGTGGCCACCCAGATCAATAACTTTGCTTAATTGCTTTGGAAAGGGATGTGTCTGAATCAGCCTCCTGGCCCTGTGTGAGGCAGTGGCTTAGATTCTCAGCACCTGATGAATCTAAAGAAAGATCCAATGTGTGCATCCAAAACCAAAATGGCAAAAAGATTAGTCATTGTGGATGAAGTCTCTTGCCTTCCTCTATTAGATTCCTGACCTCCATCAAGGGAGTATAAAGATTTTTTGGGTCAAATGAGTTCTTCCAATCCCTGCAGAGGTGCTTGTGTTTAATCATGACTCCAAATCAAATAAGGAATAAATACCTGACAGTCAGTAGGCCTCAAATTGTAGAAGAAGAGCAGTATTAATGGCAGAACTATGTGATCAATCCTGGTTCACTTCAAGGGTGTCCAGGCCACCCTGAGTTTAGGCAAATGAAGGGCAAGGGAGCTTATTTTGGATACTCTCTTGGGCTGTGCCATTTAAGGAAACCTCCAGGCAGAGGTTATGATGAGTGACTACATGGAAGAAGATGAGGACCATGTGGGATTGTTTGGTTCTAATTGTGGTCACTTGTGTGGCTGTTGGAAGAGATGACTGGGTTCATCTGCGCTAGAACACTGGTTTGATTCTCCTCAGAGACTGAGCTCTGTAACTGACCTCAGAGTAGTAATTGCTTTGGAAATGAATATGACTTAATCAGCCTCTTGGCCCTGTTTGAGGCTGTGGCTTAGATTATCAGCACCAGATGGATCTAAAAAAAGATCCCATGTGTGCATCCAAAACCAAAATGGCCAAAATAGCAGTCATTGTGGATGAAGTCTCTCGCCTTTCTCTGTAAGGTTCTGAAAGAATAAAAGAAATTGAAATTGAAATGTAAAGAACCAGGTTTCCTAAAGTTTCCAAGCTGCACTCAGCACCTGAAATTCTGGTGGCAGTTAAGACAATTTCCAGATCTGCACATTAGGTGTGTGTTGAAATCTTCCCTGACCACCTAGGTACTTAACAACCCCTTCCCAGAAACCGTGCAGCTCACCACGTATACATCTCAGGGCTTCAACCAATCAGTTTAAATGTATACCCCTTCTTAGGGCTGATCAATCACCCCCTGTCCGACCTGTTCCCACCAATGAATGTTCTAATCATGTTTTAGAGTTGTTATTTGATTTTCTCTTGGTATATGATGATTTGCTAAAGGAGGCTATGATGTATGTAAAGTCCCTGCCCTCTCTAAAGAATGTATATAAACTGTGCTCAAGTTGTTCTCGGGGCTCTTTGTTCTTTGCTCCTCTGAAGTGAGTCCTGAGCTCCAGCATGCTGGACCCCCAATAAACCCTTTAGAGTTGCATGAGAAAGCCTGTTGATGGTCTTTTCCTCTGATGTTCACCCCACCTTTTCATCTGGAGGCCCCAGGTGAGATATTTGGCGTGGCGGATGAAAGACCCCAAGGGACTTCTCTCAGGGTAAGTAAGGCGCCTCTTTCTGGTTTCGGGTTTCAGGTTAGGGCTTGGCAAAGTGGCTGTCGGTGAAGAGCATTAGCTCTCTCTGATAGTGGCTGACAGACGTGTCACAGAGCTGCAGGCCACGTCCCTGTGGGACACTCCACGGGACGAGGGAAATCAAGGAATAGTAGTTTCCTCAACTCGGTTATATTTTGCTTCAGAATTCGGTTTGCCAGCCCATCAGGTTTTGCCGGCTACTCAATTTTGTTCATTGTCCTGAACTCATGTTGAGTTTATTGTCTGTCTTTATTGTCTAACACATCAGGTTTTGCCAGTTACTCAGTTCTAATCTTTGTCTTGGACACACGTTAAACGTTTACTGTTTGTCTTTGTCTGTGTTGCAATTATGTCTTCACTGTCTCTCTTTGAGTAACTCCCATTATGGGACAAATCACTTCCACGCTTCTGTCCCTGACCGTTGATCATTGGACTGATGTCCGCTCAAGGGCCCAGAATCTTTATTTTTCAGTAAAATGCCGGACCTGGCAGACTCTCTGTGATTCAGAATGGCCCATTCTCAAAGTCGGGTGGCCCCCAGAAGGATCCTTCCGCTTCCCTCTAATCCGAAAATCAGAGATATTGTCTTTCAGCCGGGACCACGTGGCCACCCAGATCAATAGCCATATACCCCTTCCCCAGGATCCTATCATTCAAACCTTCCGCTCCCCCCGCTTCCCTCCATTCTCCCTGAGTCACAAGACTGGACACTCCTCCCCCTCCTTATCCTCTACCCTGGCTCCCCAACACCGAACACGTTCCAGATGATCCTCCTGCCGCTGACACAGCCTCTCCGCCACTAGAGGCAATTGGGCCAGTCCCAAGCCCTCCAGGGGACTTCGCAGCAGCAGCAGCAGCAGAACCTCCTCCTCTGGTGGAAGCTGGGCCATCTAAAGGAACCCGGCAGTGACAGATAATAAAAAACTCAGAAACCCCTTGTGATGCTCCCTCTCCATCCCTATGGGCCGATGAACCGACCAAACTGGGACCCCAACACCATTGAAGTTAGGTAGCATCTGTCCACTTATCACCAGCCTCTAATAGCGGGTCTCTGAGTGGCCGCCAGAAGGCCGACTAATTTGGCCATGGTAAGAGAGATTATCCAAAGGCCTAATGAGTCTCCCTCTATGATTTTGGAGAGAATTATGGAAGCATTTAGAAAATATACTCCTTTTGATTCTCAGACAGAGTACGAAAAGACATGTGTTGCAATGGCCTTTATCCAGCAGGCTGCCCTAGATATTAAGAGAAAGTTGCAACGTCTAGATGGATAACAAGATATGACCTTAAGAGATTTAGTCAGAGAATCTGAGAAAATATATTATAAGAAAGAAACTGAGGAGGAATGGGAACAGAAGAGACAGAAGGAAAGGGAACAAAAGGAGGATGAAAGGAGCAAAAGGCAGACTAAAGCACTGGCTAAGGTTCTGGTCAGAGCAGTAAATAGGCCAGAAGTTAAAAAGCACGGAGATAGGAAGGGATACATGGGCCCATGCCAAAGGCTGTCCCTGGCCTCAGGTCAATGTGCCTACTGTAAAGAAAAAGGACACTGGGCCAAAGAGTGCCCCCAAAAAAAGCAGAGATGCCAGACCGCCGTGCTGACTCTAGAACAGGACTAGGGAAGTCGGGACTCGGATCTCCTCCGCAAGCTCAGGGTAACATTTTAAGTGGAGGAAACCCCATTGAACTTTGAAGTGAAAACAGGACCAGTATACTCAACCTTTAAGACCCCACTGGGCCCCCTATCAAATAAATGGTCGCTTGTTCAAGGGGCTAATGACAGTAGATAATGAGCTTGGACAACTAAGAGGACAATGGACCTAGGAAATGGAAAAGTCCACCACTCTTTTCTAGTAATCCCAGAATGCCAGGCCCCGTTGATGGGCAGGGATCTGCTTACAAAACTCTGGGCTAGAATAACCTTTAACCCTGATGGTCCCCAAGTGGTGTTTCTAAACGCTTCAGTAAAAACTCCCATAGTCACGGCTTTGACTATGTCCGTAGAAGATGAACATCAACTCTTCGCGCGCCCTAGAACTGATCAAACAGGAAAACTATCCCAGAAATTGATAAAAGATTATCCTAATGCCTGGGCAGAAACTGCTGGGTTAGGTCTAGCCATAAAAAAACCTCCAATAGTAGTAGAATTAAAAGCCTCTACCTCTCCAATCAGTGTTAAACAATATCCTCTAATCAAAGAAGCTAAGGATGGGATAAGGCCCAATATTCAGAAATACCTGGCTCTTGGGGTCCTTAGGCCCTGTCAATCGGCCTACAATACCCCCCTGCTACCAGTAAGAAAGCCAATAACTGGGGACTACCGTCCTGTTCAAGACCTAAAAGAGATCAAAAACAGACTGCAGGACATTCACCCCACGGTACCCAATCCACATAATTTGCTTAGCACTCTGAATCCGGAGAGGTAATGGTACACTATGCTGGACTTAAAAGATGCGTACTTCTGCTTGCCACTACATAAGGACAGTCAGTTGCTGTTTGCTTTCGAGTGGATAAACCCAGAAACAGGAACATCTGGCCAACAAACCTGGATTAGACTCCCACAATGGTTCAAAAACTTCCCCACTTGAACTCTGGTGTGATTTCCCTTAGAAAATGAGTTCTGGTAATGAACTCAGAGAAGTATTGCCATAAATTTTGTTGGGATTTTAGGAGGCCATGCATGAGAGTCGCCCTTGGAAACTGAGATCTAGGCCCAGTGTGGCTTTCCACAGAGCACTGGGTATCTCAGCCAGAATATCACATGATTTTATTCTGAAAGACTTGGCAGCCATAGTTGAGATTCAAAACACACATAGACTTCACATTGTAGACCTCAATGGACCTAGCTTCATGTGACCTTTTGGGCACTCTTTGGGACGCCTTGCCTGTGAGAGTTATCCACAGCTTTCATTGAAATGAGCTTCCTCAAAATTTAATGGTGTGGTGGGTCAGGGTCTGCAGGAGAATACATCAACCAGGCTTCTATCTCACATAGCTTGCCCCCTTGACCATTGCAACCTGATTCTGAACATTGCCCTGAAACCTCTCCATATAACAAGATGCTTTTATATGAAGAGATCAAACATATAAGGGATTACGGGCTGCAGCACGTCAGTCACAAGCCATTTGGAAGCAATGGCAGATCCACATGGCCCCACCACAAATGTTTTATCACAAACCTGCACACCACAGCTCGTGCCCTCAATTGAGCAGTCTACAACTTACTGGCATCTCTGTTCTACACCATTTTCATGAAACCCAGTAAATCAAGGCATTATCTGGTACACTCATGATCAGCAACAGGGCATACAAAGGTTCTCCAGTGCCACCTGGTCATTAGAATTTCAAAAATTTCATGGTATTTATCTATCCATTTTTCAAGGTTGAAGTTGGAAGCACTGTATGTTTCAATTTATTCAGGAACCATTAAATGGTGAGGAACCTCATTTCAGTGAAATCTCTGGAGGACACTCACATGAATGTCTTCCCAAAGAGTAGCCAAAAGGTCACATGAAGCCAGGCCCATTGAGGTCTACAATGTGAGGTCTATGTGTCTTTTGACTCTCAACTATGGCTGCCAAGTCTTTCAGAATAAAATCATGTGATATCCTAGCTGAGATACCTAGTGCTCTGTGGAAAGCCACCCTGGGCCTAGATCTCAGTTTCCAAGGGCGACTCTCATGCGTGGCCTCCTTAAAATCATAACACAGTTCATGGCAATACTTCTCTGAGATCAGTTCCAGAACTCAGTCTCTAAGGGGAAATACACCAGAGTTCCAGCCCAGGTTTACCTACACCTCTCTTCCAACCCTCACACAAATGACCACAATTAAAACCAAAACACTCCCACATCACCCTCATCTTATTCCATATAGACACTCATCTTAACTTCAAGCTGTAGGTTTCCATGAGGGATGCAGCCCAAAACAGTGTCCACAATAAGCTCCCTTGCCCTTCATTGGCCTAAGTCAGGGTGGCCTGGACACCCTTCATGTGAACCAGGAGTGATCAAATAGGTGTGCCGTTAACACTGCTCTCCTTCTCCAATTTGATGCCTTCTGACTGTGAGGTTTAGATTCTTAATGTGAATTGGAGCCCAGAGAAAACACAAGCACCTCTAGGCTAGCCTCTGCAGGGCATTGAAGAACTCATTTGATCCAAAGGATACGGATTCTCACTTGATGGAGGTAAGGAACCTTACAGTGGAAGGTGAGAGAGTTCATCCACAATAACTGCTATTTTGGCCATTTTGGTTTTGGATGCACACATGGGATCTTTCTTTACATCCATCAGGTGCTGACAATGTAAGCCACAGCCTCACATAGGGCCAAGAGGCTGATTCAGACACACCCCTTTCCAAAGCAATTAAGCAGAGAGCCACAGGTGAGGCCTATTCATTTCCATTTGAAAAATATTTTCTTCAGGCTTCACAGAGGTGTGGCCTGAGGCATCAACATTCCTGACTTACTGGGGAACAGAACAAAAGGTAAGCAAAAGGCCTAAAGCACGGTTTCTCCACTGAGACTTTACTGGTCACACTGATATCTGAGTTTTATAAGATGCTCGCCATTTCCTTCAGCTATCCAGTACATGTCCATGTCACAGAGCTTGGAGGTGGTACATATCTTGGACACCAAACCATGAGCCTATTCTTGAGAGTGGCCAGAATTTAGGAAGAAAACCGGAAGTATGGTCTATCTTGCATACATCCCCCTTAAGGACCTGATGACCATCTCTCCACCCAGACATTTCTCAGCTGGCTATAAGTCTTATCTATTGGGATATCCCTGATGAAGAGGATTACACTAAAATTCCATTAAATCCCTTCCATACATAGATAATGGAAACAAACATTATGTTTGTAGGGACACGTGAGCCACATGCAGGTTGGCTAGCCTAGATTACTATGTTTGCCTGGCGGACTGTGAAAGCCATAAACAGTCACAGCTGTGTGGGGGAAAGCCGACTTCTTCTGTAAGTCATGGGGATGTCAGCATACAGGGACTTCCAGATGGAACCCAAACTCCTCATCAAATTTTGTACACAATATTGGCATTATTACCAATTAGATAACCAAACCTGATGGCCCACAGAGGGGTCTCTAGATCCTCAAATTATGTGTGACCTTTTTAACTTCTACAAGTGCTCAAAAGGGTGAAAGGAGATTCCCCTATGTGGAGGGTTTTTCCCTCCTTTGCTCACATCCTGAACTATGCTTCTCCAATAGATGCTCACCCTCAGCCTTCTACTCCAGACTCTCTGCTGTCACTCCCACATCAGCAACTTGATTTCTCCCTTACAATTAATAGATCAAAAACCCAAACCTCCGCTGGATCTCAGACCACTGCCCCCTTCCTGAGGTAGCAGCTACTGAGGTACCCCTCCACTCACTCACTCCTCTCTTTTCTTGTCAGTGGCCGCACTGGGTCCCAACAGGTCCTCTTACCAGCTAAACAAAATCTCAAACCAGCTGAGGAGAACCCACATACCAGTATCCAAGATGTAATGAAAATGGCCTTTAATGTTGCTTTGTCATCACTGAAAACGGTTACTAAAAATTTAAAGTCCCTCACAGGCTTTTTGGTATACTCACTCCCGTTTCCCCCTCTGTTCTACATGTTCTACTGCTCATGTTTTTGTTGCTAGGAAAATCCCAAAACCCTTGCCCATTATTCTTTTACATCTCTCCTTCCTCATTCTCAGATCCAAGGAGCTGCTCTCAGCCCTGCTTCCCTGTCTTCCTCCTCTGTACCAGGCCCATGGAAAAGTCGAGCAGTATTAACGGCAGGCCTATTTGATCACTCTTGGTTCACAGGAATGGTGTCCAGGCCACACTGACTTTAGGCAAATGAAGGGGAAGGGAGCTTATTTTGGACACCAACTTGGGCTGCACCCTTCATGGTAACCTCCAGTCAGAGGTTATGATATGGAAGAAGATTTGGGCCATGTGGCAGTATTTTGGTTTTAATTTTGGTCATTTGTGTGGTGGTTGGAAGAGATGACTGGGTCCACCTGGGCTTGTTCTCTGGTGTGATTCCCCTTAGAGACTGAGTTCTGGAACTGACCTCAGAGAAGTATTGCCATGAATTGTGTTGGGATTTTAAGAGGCCACACATGAGAGTCGCCTTGGAAACTGAGATCTACGCCCAGGGTGGATTTGCACAGAGCACTGGGAATCTCAGCCATTATATCATATGATTTTATTCTTAAGGACTTGGCAGCCATAGGTGAGAGTCAATACACACATGGAGCTCACATTGTAGACCTCAATGGGCCTGGATTCATGTGACCATTTGGGCACTCTTTGGGAAGCCTTGCCTGTGATAGTTCTGCAGAATTTTCATTGAAACGAGCTTCCTCCCCATTTAATGGTTCCTGAATTAATTGAAACCCACAGAGCCTCCAACTGTATTATTGAAAAATGGCTAGATAAATACCAGGGAATTTTTGAATTTCCCATGACCAGGTGGCACTGGAGAACCTGTGGATGTCCTCTTGCTAATCAAGAGTATACCAGACAGTGCCTTGACTGACTGGGTTTCATGAAAATGGTGTAGAACAGAGATTCCAGTAACTTGGAACCTGCTGAGTAGTGGGCCTAGAGCAGTGGTGTGCAGGTGTGTAATAAAACATCTGTGGCGGGGCCATGTGGATCTTTCATTGGCTTCTGAATGGCTTGTGACTGACATGGTGCAGCCAGGAGTCCCTTATATGTAAAGACATCTTGTTATATGGAGAAGATTCAGGGCAATGTCCAGAATCAGGTGGCTATGGTCAAGGGGGCAATGTCTGTGGGATAGAAGCCTGTTGGTGCATTCTCCTGCAGACCCTGACCCACCACATGTGACAGAACTCCCTCCAGCACCGTGTCCCAGTTGAACTCCTTGTATTTTGTTAAACAAATAACAAACTCCCTATGCAGCAGCAAGAAAGACAATGAAAATTGGAGGATGACCAAAGGGCTTCACAGTCCACACGGGGAGACACTTTTCCCCAATGGCCATAGTTTAACTACAAAAATAGAACTCATCACTGATGCACCATGTTCATTGGAAAATAAGAAAACATGTCCTCCAGGTCACATAGATGCAGATCCAGCTCTGATGGTCTCACTACAAAGGAAGCTAAAGCTCCTGACAACAACATATATTTCAAGGACCCATCCTCAGAGGCAGTTACTCAAGAAGTCTTTAGGCCAGCAGAGCTCCATGTTTGTGGAGAGTTTACCCTGTCCCTTACTTTTTGAAACTCATCTACCACCTCCAAGTTTGTGAATTCCTGAGCATTTTCCATTCGAGATATGTATTCACAGATTTTCTAACACTTCCCCTCTCATTGAGTCTTACTTGGGCCCAAGGTAATGTTAAGGCTTTGTTCTGGATGAAAGTGAGAAGATGTTTGTGTAGCACATATTTGCATACTCATAGATTCATTTTCCTATTTTCCATTGAAATACAGAATCCCTGACATGAACATATACCCTACTAGACTCTGACTAATAATCCTAAAATGATGTAGAAAAATAACCCAAGCAGAATAGAAATACAAGCAGTTCAGAGGATGCATGCTGTATAGTTGGACTTGTCTTTTGCATGATAAACGGTAGGTGTTAAATATGTAGACAATTTTTAATTGAAATAGTTCTCCATGTGTTTTTAAAGTAAACAAATATGTGAATTCCTGTCTTCCTTGCTTTGTAGCCAATTCAACACATGTATTTTTATATGCACATTTAGATTCCTACATGGTATCACATGCACAATTTGTGAGGTGGCTGATGGAAGATACAACTTATGAGAAGAGATCACTCCTCCTAAACGCAGTTGGAACTGAAAATACAACCTATGGGTGAGCTTCCTAGTATTACAATATTATACATAAATCCATGTTCAGTAAAATGAATATTTTTGCATCTGTGGATGATATATATTTCATAATGAATTTCGATTTGCATATATTTCTACCTTTTAATTTCTGTGGGGTTCTTTTGTATATATGTGTGTGTGTGTATATATATATGTATATATATATTTTCCAGATTTTTCAAAATATGAAATATATATGTCTTATTTTACACTCCCTAAATTCACTCATATTCATGTATGTGGATTTATAATCAACTTTTCACAAGATTATTCTCAGAATTATTCATCCACCTGAAATACATATTTATTTTCTAGTACTGAAAACTAACTTCAGTGAATGGTGCATACAAATCCTAATTATTCTACAGTAACTGACCCTGTTTAACATCAATCCAAGTAGATTACTATGGGACATGATGTATGTTTTGACGTTCATTTTCATTCAAACCTGGTACATTACTATTTCTTCAGGTTATGCATATCATCGGATATGTATTTCATTCACAAGTTAGCAAAATTATTTGCATTTGTTTCACTTTCAATCACTTCCTATTCAGAACACATGAATTCCTCTATGTTTGTTGACTGGTATTTTTATGAGACTTCTTTCCAAACACAATATTTTCCAAATCCATAATCAGTTTTGAAGCAAAACTCACACACCCTTCATGAGAAAACATAACTCTAATATTACCATTAGATGTATAACTCGTTGGAATGAATGATTGTATATGAATATAAGATTTCTTATATATTTTAAGATATCAATTCAATCCATTATTTAAAGTGGAACTAGTTATATTATTTATTCACTGTATGGTGTATTCAAACATTATCTCTATATTCATAGACAATGTGTACACCTCTCTGTACCCCCAATACTAATTTATTCATCTTCAAAATATGGCCCTCAGAAAAGGTGGAAGAAATACTCATGTCACCTGATCTACATATACATTTTATCAGAGTAATATTCTGGACACAAAATACAAAGGTCACACTTATGATTGTACCAAAGCCTAAATGGAAAGTGAGAAAGGATTACTACAATCATCCATGTGATGTTGCCTAATGCTCTCAAATGTCAGTCCTATTGGTGAGTACATATTTGTTTCTTCCTAAGATTGTGTATTCAAACTCAACCCTGTTGAAAATGTCTAATCCTCTCACTGACTTTATACTTAGCCTGATTTCATAATGTCTCTATTGATATCTGCTTTCCTACATATTTTCCCCTGTTCATCATTGTGACTGACTCTTAACTTGTGTTGACATTTACATTCACTGTCTAACCAAAACCGTATTGCTAAAGAACTTTTTTTCCAAATTCTATATTCACTCTTCTTCCTAATCCTTCCGAGTATCAGTTTTTGAATGGATGTTCTCTTCTATATTCAATCATCCAAGTAAAGGTCGTGCGAGCATCAGAGGAAGAGACTACCAAGAGAATACATCATGCAACAGCAAAGGGTTTATTTGGGGTCCAACATGCTGGGGCTCAGAGCTCACTTAATTAGAGCAGAGAGCCCTGAGAAGAGCTTATGCAGAGTTTATATACTTTTCTTGGAGAGGGCAGAAAGGGAAGTTTATTGATGGTTCAGGGTGAGTGGGTGGTTTGCATTCAACCGGGTGAGGGAGTACATTCTGCAGTTTGGCCGTTGGGGACAGCACATTCTGGGACAAGATTAGGAAACATTTCTCAACATTTCAACAGTGTTTTGTTAAGTGTACAGAAAAACAGGAAGTGACAAGTATATATTTTATTGACCTTTCATTCCCCACTTCTTCTGGCAACTTTTAATCATAAAAATGATCATTGGGGGATGTCACATTCTATGTTTGCTAGTGGGGTATTACCATAAGTTTAACTTGTCCAATTTGAGCTTGGAGAAAATAAATTACATGGTTGAGGAAACAGGGTTTTATAGTTAGCAATAATATGAGGATTATTATTGGACGGGCCAGAGTTGATAAAAACGTAGTTAACCAGGGGGACTGTGTAAACCAAGACTCAAACCACCATTTTTGGGCCTCTCTCTCTCCTTGACTCTCTTCAAGGCATCTTTTTAATTTACTCATAGATTATTTTACAACTCCACTATGGTCGACATTAAAAAAACATTCTTCCCTCAATGCAGCACAAAGGCCCCCTTCTCTAGTGAAAAAGAGATCCAACCCTCTACTGTTCTGTAAAACAACTTCAGAGAGAAAGGTTAAAGATTCCTGCAAAGCTGTGATGGAGGTTACTAATATCTTTAAGTTTTTATATATTCCTGCTCCTAATTGGGTCATTCGTTGTGTCCCATGGACCACGGCAGTGGTTCCTCTGCCCAACCCTGAAGCAACTCCTATTTGCAATGGAATGGCTAAGGTGAGGGATATATGTTTTCAGAGGAACCGGATTGTATGCCCCCCTATTTGAACTTCAAATGAATCTGTGTCATGATAGAGCACTCTGGGAAACATCCGCACCATTACACATTTAATCACATCTGTTGACAATTTCATTAAAACACAAACAATGTTTAAGTATATAGAATTAAACTGTTGTAGGGACGGACAAGGCAAGGCACCAAAGATAGCACCAAAGACAGGGAAACAGTCTTATTTGGTTGCAACCAGATTCAGAGGGCATTGCTTCTGTTGTAATCAATTAATCCCATGAAACCTAAGTTTATGTAGTTTCAGAATTTTGTACCCAACATGAAAGGGAAGGGGCTCAGAAGTTCATAGTCTTCAGAAGTTCACAAAAGGCAGTTTTTGTTTCTGTTTTTTCCTTAGGTCTGGGCAAGTTAAATTTTCAAGAACACCTGGGAGGGGGAGAGCTTTTTCTTCCCTTTCTTTTTTCCCCCTGCCAGCTTTTTCCATGGAGCCCAGTTTGTAACTTCTTTATCTTAGAAATGTAGCAATGTCTGTGAAGCCCCAGCTCAAGGCCAGGAGCCTTGTTCACATATTTTGTGAAAAACTAGTGAGGGTGTGTCTAGCTCAGGAGTGCTGATTTTTTAGCCAGTTGCCAAGTAGACCAGGTCAACACAAAAAGAGAAAGTTTATGTACACTGAAGTCTTTTATAGCGACTCTTTTCCTGAAAGTCCCATAGGCAGCCATGGTGAAGACTTCTGGAGAAGGTCAGACTGTGAGGTGGAGATTCTTTATGTGAATTGGAGTCATGAGAATACCCAAGCATAAATGGGCTAGCCTCTTCCGGGATTTGAAGAACCCATTTGACCCAAAGGGTCCCTATTCTCACTTGATGGAGGTCAGGAACCTTTCTGAAGAAGGCTAAGACTTCATCCACAATGACAGCAATTTTGGCCATTTTGGTTTTGGATGCACACTTTGGATCTTTCTTCAGATCCATCAAGTGCTGAGAATCTAAGCCACAGCCTCACACAGGGCCAAGAGGCTGATTCAGACACATCCCTTTCCAAAGCAATTAAGCATAGAGACAAAGGTGATGCCCACTCATTTCCATTTGAAAAGTGTTTCTTCATGGTTCACAAAGGGTGTGCCTGAGGCAAGAGACTTTCCTGACATTCAGGTCAACATATCAGTAGGTAAGCAAAAGGCCCAAAGCAGGGTTTCTCCATGAGACTTGTGTGGTCACACTGATATCTGAGTTTTCTGACATGCTGGCCATTCCCTTCAGCTATCCAGTACATGGCCATGTCACAGAGCTTGGAGGTGGTACACATCTTGGACACAATACCATGAGCCTATTTTGGAGAGTGGCTAGAATTTATGAAGAAAACCAGAACATAGAAAGATAGCAGGTGTTGCCGAAAGATAAGGCAAGCTGCAGTCCATTGATAAATTACGCAGGATGAATGCTGGGAAGTGTTCTACAAGACAGGACACATTCATTGAAGCATTTCCTTTTCTAATATCTACAACCACAGACACAGTGGGATATTCAGACATAGAAAGACTCGCCTTGCCAAAGGACTTACTAGAAACAGTTGACTCTAAACCAAACAAACCGCCTTTCCTATCCTCAGAACATGAGACAAAACCACAAAACCACATCCACACCCACAAAGGCACCTCCTTTCCCCAAGTAGGTCTGTGACTAGGTGCAGTGTCCTCAGACTGGTGGGCCATACTATGTTCCCCTGAAATGGACTGTCCTGTCTCAGTTCTGGTCTCCTTGGCCAACTGTGTGAAGTTGTCAGGAGCCAGTATTGAGCCACTAACTGCTTTCTCAGTAAATCCCCTCTTCTGAGCTATCCTGGCATTTGGCCATTCTCACATCGGTAGGTGCCAAGAAAGACTGACTCTGTTCTTGGTAAATCCAAACAAGTGAGACCACTGGTACTCGGACTGGGACTGTCTCTGTGTTCCTGGCTTCCTGGATTCCACGTTCAGAGATTTCTATCACCAAGGGAGTGAGGTGAAGTCACTTCCTTCAGAAACTGAATGAGGACACACTGCCTTGGCAACCAATTTGTCCTAACAGTTGCTTCCAGAGTCCCATGGAGGCTGCCCATATTTCCTGTGACACTTTCACAAGTTAGAATGATATATTAACCATAGGCACCCAAATAGAGCTCTCCACACAGGCCTGATTTGGCCCATCTTCTTTACATTAAGAAGAGAGAGGCAGATTCAGACACAACTCTTCATCCTGACCAAGTTGTTTGCCATGGAAGAAGACTTTTGCTCACTCAGGTCCTTCATCGCTGACTATATCTTGTGCAGAGATCATTTCTGCATGGACTTTTGAGGTTCTCAGCAAGTCAAAGATCCCATACATTCCTGTATTGTAAGACCAACCCTGTTCATGCTCTTCTGTAAAGTTAGGTTGAGGGAACAGTGTATGGTTTGGATTAATAACATTTTCAATTTGGGTTAGGAATCATTCTACTGGATGAAAAATGGTATTGGGAACTGTGATATGTATAAGACTATAGAGGTGAAATATATGTATGAAAACATAAATCCAAGTATTATTTGATGCCCAGAGGGCATTGGGCCCTTGATTGGGATACTTAGCTTTGAATTATGTTCTGCACAGATGTCTCAGATAAATCCATATACAATGACATAGGACCATGTACCATGGTCCTATATACAAATAGGTCCATATATACACTCATCATAAACTTTGGCTGGAGTTTTCGATGAGGGCCGCAGCCCTAGACAGTGTACAAAATAAGCTACCTTGCCCCTCATTTGCCTGATGTCAGGGTGGAATGGGCACCCTTCCTGTGAACCAGGAGTGATCAAATAGGCCTACCGTTAATAATACTCTGCTTCTTCAATTTGAGGCGTTCGGATTGTGGTGTTTAGATTCTTTATGTGAATTGGAGTGATGATAAAAGCCAAGCACCTATGGGCTAGCCTCTGCAGGGCTTTGAAAAACTCATTTGACCCAATGTATCCCTATTCTCTCTTGATGGAGGTCAGGAACCTTACTGAAGAAGGCTAGAGACCTCATCCACAATGACAGCAATTTTGGCCATTTTGGTTTTGGATGCACACATGGGATCTTTCTTTAGATCCATCAGGTGCTGAGAATCTAACCCACTGCCTCACACAGGACCAAGAGGCTGATTCAGACACATCCCTTTCCAAAGCAATTAAGCAAAGAGCCACAGGTGATGCCCATTTATTTCCATTTGAAAACTGTTTTCTTTAGGCTTCAAAAAAGTTTGGCCTGAAGAAAAGACCTTCCTGACATTCAGGGAAACGGAACTATATGTAAGCAAAAGGCCCAAAGCAGGGTTTCTCAACTGAGTCATTTCTGGTCACACTGATATCTGAGTTTTCTGACATGCTGGCTATTCCCTTCAGCTATCCAGAACATGGCCATGTCACTGAGCTTGGAGGTTGTACAAAACCATGAGCCTATTCTGGAGATTGGCCAGAATTCAGGAAGAAAACAGGAACTTAGGAACATATTAGGTGTTGCTCATCCCTAAGGCAAGCCACAGTCCATTCATAAATTGGGCAGGATGAATGCTGGGAAGCATTCTACTAAACAGGGCACATCCATTGATGCATTCTCTTTTCTACTGTCTACATCAATGGACACAATGGGATAGACAGACATGGAAAAACTCACCTTTTCAAATGACTTACTAGATCAGCCCACTCCAAAACAAACAAACCTCCTTTTCAAATTATTCTCAGAACATAAGAAAAAACTACAAACTCACACCCAAACCCACAAAGGCATCTCCTTCCCCAAAGTAGGTCTGTGACTGTCCGGAATGTCCTCTGACTGGTGAGCCATACAATGTTACCCCAAAATGGCCTGTCCTGTCTCAGATCTTGTTTCCTTCATAGCTGCCTACATCTTCTCCAGGGATCATTTCTGCATGGACCTTTGATGTTCTCAGCAGGTGGAAGATCCCCTACATTCCTGTATTGTAAGACCAACTCTGTCCCTGCTCTTCTGTAAAGTTAGATCGAGGGAAGAGTTTATGGTTAAGGTTAATAATATATTCTATTTGGGTTAGAAATCATTCTGCAGGATAAATAATGATATTGGGAACCTGCGATATTCACAAGAATATATTCGTAAAATATAAGTATGAAACCAGAAATATAGGAATGATTTGAAGCCCAGAAGGACATTGGGCCGTTTAGTGGGATACTTAGCTTTGAATTTTGTTCTGCACAGATGTCTCAGATGAATCAATATGCAAAGGCATAGGACCTTGTACCTTGGAATATTGAATGTCCAAGAGAACATCCAGTCAGAAAGAAATAGTTGGTAGGATTAGGAAGATAGTCAGTAGGTTTAGAAAAGAGTGAGTATAGGATGTGGACAAAACGTTCATTAGCAATAGGGTTTCAGGTAGAGAGTGAACATAAATTTGAGCACATATGAAGAGTCAGTCACAATGATGAACTGGGGAAAATATGTAGGAAAGCAGATATCAATAGAGACTTTAGGAAATCAGCAAAGTATAATGTGAGTGATAGGATTAGACACTTTCAACATGTTTGAGGTTGAATATATAATCTTAGAAAGAAAGAAATGTGTAGTCACCAATAGGTTTGACATTTGAGAGCATTAGGCAACCCTGACATGGTTGTTTTAAGTAATTCATGCTCACTTTCCATTTTGCTTTGGTTAAAGGTTAATAGGTATTTGTCACTTCCTGTTTTTCTGTATGCTTAACAAAACACTGTTGAAATCTGGAGAACTGTTTGCTCATTTTGTTCCCAGAATGTGCTCTCCCCAACTGACAAACTGCAGAATGTACTCCCTCACCCGGTTGGACGCGAACCACCCACTCACCCTGACCCATCAATAAATTTCCCTCCCTGCCCTCGCCAAGGAAAGTATAAAAGCTCTGTTAAAGCTGTTCTCAGGGCTCTCTGCTCTATTCAAGTGAGCTCTGAGCCCCAACATGCTGGACCCCCAATAAACCCTTTGCTGTTGCTGAGTGAAAATCGTATACTGTTCTCTACTTAAAAGATGCTTTCATTTGCTTGCCTCTGCATAAAGATAGTCAGTTGCTGTTTGCTTTCGAGTGGGTAGACCCAGAAACCAGAAAGTCTGGTCAACTAACTTGAACTAGACTCCCACAGGGGTTCAAAAACTCCCCCACTATCTTTGATGAAGCCCTCCACAGAGATCTCAACAACTTCAGAACTATGCACCCTGAAGTCACCCTGCTTTTATATGTGGATGTCCTGCTACTGGCAGCCAACACCAAGGAAAACTGTGAGTCTGCGATCCAAGCACTATTATCCGAGCTTGCTCAACTCGGATATAGAGCTTCAGCCAAAAAGGCCCAAATTTGCCAGCAAGAAGTAATCTTCCTGGGGTATTCCATTACGGGCGGTAAATGATGGCTCACTGAGCCCAGAAAACAAACTGTTGGGCAGATACCACCCCCATCTAACAGGAGACAAAACAGAGATTTTCTTGGACTGCTGGCTTTTGCAGGTTATTGATACCTGGGTTTGTGTTCTCAGCTGCTCCTTTATACCCTCTGTTAAATGAGAATGCCCAATTCCAATGAACCCTTGAGCACCAGCAAGCTTTTGATAACATCTAAGGACACTGACACTGAACTCCTCAACTTCACTGAGCCCAGCCTGCAATTTCAGAAAGCCCTACACTACATTAAAAATGTACATCAACTCACTCACCTTGGTTCACAGAAACGACAGCCATTCCTGAAGGATCAAGGACAGAGTTTTCGACTAACTCACTCACAGCGAAAGGAAATAACTGAACAGGTAACAAAAGCCTATCGGTTCTGTCAATTGGTTAAAGCTTACCCTTCCAAGCTTCCTGCAGGAAAGCACCTACGAGGAACCAGACCAGGACAATTCTGGGAAGTGGACTTTACTGAAATTAAGCCAGGAAGATATGGACATGAATTTCTCCTAGTCTTTGTAGATATATTTTCAGGATGGATTGAAGCCTTCCCCTCCCCCCCCAAAAAAAAAAAAAAAAAACACGGCACAAATGGTGGTCAAGAAG
Organism: Callospermophilus lateralis; assembly: GCF_048772815.1. Classification (NCBI taxonomy): domain Eukaryota; kingdom Metazoa; phylum Chordata; class Mammalia; order Rodentia; family Sciuridae; genus Callospermophilus; species Callospermophilus lateralis. Next base: position 76,263 of record NW_027512246.1, read on the forward strand.
ATCCTGAAAAATATTAAGATATTTTTCCAAGACACAGCCTTCCTAAGGTAATAGGATCTGATAATTGAACGGCATTCATGGGCCAGGTAAGTCAGGGGTTAGCCAGGACCCTGGGGATCAGTTGGTAGTTACATTGTGCTTATAGACCCCAGAGCTCAGGACAGGTTAAAAAAAATAAATAGACCATTAAAGAGACCTTAACGAAATTAAGCTTAGAGACCAACATAAAAGATTAGACAATGCTCCTGCCTTATGCACCATTTCATGCAAGAAATACCCCTCTGTTTCTTTGTGTAAACTCACCCCCTATGAAATTCTCTATGATGCCTCTCCTGCAGTAAGGGACCTAACCCCAACTCTAAGACCTAAACATCCCTTCCACACCCCCTTGCTTGACAGACTTAAATCTCTTGAAAGAACTCAGCGATACCTGTGGAAATAGCTGGCGACTGCTTTCCAACCTGGGGATGAGGGGACTCCACATCGATATCAAGTAAGAGCCATCATCTACATAAGACGACACTAGGTGTCATCCCTGGATGCTACTTATAACACCTACAGCGGTAAAAGTTGACAGAATCACTTCCGGAATCCATGCCTCTAATCTCAAGCCTGCACCCTGTCCAGACTCTGGCTGGAAACTGGAAAAGACTGGTAACCCTTTCAAATTGTGTATTCGTCATGTGGATAAGGCTATAGACTCTCCCCTTGGCCATGAGTAGACCTAACGCACATCAGCACGTTCAGCAGCAATGGCTGATCACAAATCCTACTAGACAAGAAGTATGGTCTACCTCACATACAGCCCCCTTAGTGATCTTGTGGCCATCTCTCCACCCAGATATTTGTCAGCTGGCTATAGGTCTTTCTTATTAGGATATCCCAGATGAAGAGGATCCCACTAAAATTCCATTAAATCCTTTCCGTACAATAGATAATGGAAACAAACATTATGGATGTAGGGACATGTGAGCCAGATGCAGATTGGCTAGCCTAGATTAGTATGTTTGCCCTGCAGACTATTAAAGCCTCAAAGAGCCATGGCTGTGTGGGGGAAAAGCCGAAATCTTCTGTAAGTCATGAGGATTTCAGCATAGATGGGTTGCCTGGTGGAACCCAAAATCCTCATTAAATTCAGTACACTGCATTGGCCATATTACCAATTAGACAACCAAAACCAAACCCCCAGAGAAGTCTCTAGATCCTCAAATTCTGTGTGACCTTTTTAACTTCTGCAAGTGCTCAAAAGGGTGAAAGGAAATTCCCCTATGTGAAGGCCTTTTCCCTCTTTCTCTTTTGCTCACATCCTGAACTATGCTTCTCCAATAGATCCTCACCCTCAGCCTTCTGCTCAAGACTCTCTGCTGTCAGTCCCAGCTCACCAACCTGATTTCTCTCCTCCAATTACTAGATCAAACACCCAAACCTCTGCCGGTTCTCAGACCATTGGCCCCTTGCTGAGGTAGCAGGTACTGAGGTACCCCTCCACCCACTCACTCCTCTCTTCTCCTGTCAGTGCCTGCACCGGGTCTAACCAGGTCCTCTTACCAGCTAACACAAAGCTCAAACCAGCTTAGGAGAGCCCTCAGACCCCTATCGAAGATGTAATGAAAATGGCCTTTAAAGTTCCTTTGTCATCACTAAAAACAGGTTACTTAGAATTTAAAGTACCTCACAGGCTTTTTGGGATACTCACTCCTGTCTTCCCCTCTGCTCTACCTGTTCTACTGCTCAAGTTTTAGTTGCTAGGAAAATCCCAAACCCCTTTCTCATTATTCTTTTACATCTCACCTGCCTCATTCTCAGATCCATGGAGCTGCTCTCACCTCCCGCCTTCCCCATCTTCCCCCTCTGTACCAGGCCCAGAGAAAAATCTTAACTGAACTTCTTCAGAAGTCTTCACCATGGCTGACATTAGGACTTTCAGCAAAAGAGTCCCTACAAAAGAGTTCAGTGTAGATAAACTCCCTTTTTTTCTGTTGCCCTGTTCTACTTAGCCACTGGCTGGAAAAATCAGCACTCCTAAGCTAGATACCCCCTTAATAGTTTTTCACACAATATGTGAACAAGGCCTCTGGCCTTGAGCTGGGGCTTCAAAGAGATGGCTACATTTCAAAGATAAAAAATTACCAGCTGGGCTCCATGGTAACAGCTGCAGGGGGATAAAAGAAAATGAAGAAAAAGCTCTCTCCCTCCCAGGTGTCCTTGAAAAGTTAACTTGCCCAGAACAGAGGAAAAAACAGAAAAAAAATTTCTTTTTGTGAAGTTCCGCACACTGTGAACTTCTGAGCCCCTTCCCTTTCATGCTGGGTACAAAATTCTGAAACTACATAAACGTGGGGTTAAGGGAGTTAATTGATTACAACAGAAGCAATGCCCTCTGGATCCAGTGGCAACCAAATAGGACTTTTTCCCTGTCTTCAGTGCTATCTTAGGTGCCTTGCCTTGTCCACCCCTACAACAGTAAAATCTATATACTTAAATATTTTTTATGGTTTCATGAAATCGTCAACAGGTGTGATTAATTGTGTAATGGTGCAGATGTTTCCCAGAGTGCTCTATAATGATGCAGGTTCATTAGAAGTTCAAACAGGGGGGCATACAACCCGGTTCTGCTGCGAACATATTTCTCTCACTTTAGCCTTCCTATTAGGAATAGAAGTTGCTGCAGGGGTGGGCACAGGAACCACTGCCCTGCTCCATGGGACACAACAAATGACCCAATTAGAAGCAGCAATAGACCAAAACTAAAAGATATTAGAAACCTCCATCACAGCTTTACAGGAATTTTTATCCTCTCTCTCTGAAGTAGTTTTACAGAACAGTCAAGGGTTGGACCTCCTCTTCATGAGAGACGGGGGCCTTTTGCTGCATTGAGGGAAGAATGTTGTTTTTATGGCAAACATACTGTAGTTGTAAAAAAATATATGAGTAAATTAAAAAGACACCTTGAAGAGCGTCAATGAGAGAGAGAGGCACAAAAAGGGTGGTTTGAGTCTGGTTCATACAGTACCCCTGGTTAACTTCGCTTCTATCAACCCTGGTCGGTCCAATAATAATCCTCATATTATTGCTAACTATGAAACCCTGTGTGCTCAAACGTGTAATTTGTTTTCTCCAAGATCAAATTGGAGAATTTAAACTTTTGGTAATTCCCCACTTGCAGACATAGAATGTGACACCCACCAATGATCACTTTTATGATTAACAGTAGCCAGAAGAAGTGGGAAAAGAAAGGTTAATAAAATAGGTACTTGTAATTTCCTGTTTTTTTTGTATGCTTAACAAAACACTGTTGAAATATTGAGAACTGTTTGCTAATCTTGTTTCCAGAATGTGCTGTCCCCTAACTGCCAAATTGCAGAATGTATTCCCTCACCCGGTTACACGCAAACCGCCCACTCTCCCTGACCCATCAATAAACTTCCATCCCTGCCCTCTCCAAGGAAATTATATAAGCTCTGCTTAAGCTGTTCTCAGGGCTCTCTGCTCTGTTCATGTGAGCTCTGAACCCCAGCATGCTGGACCCCCAATAAACCCTTTGCTGTTGCATGAGACAGTCTCTTTGTGGTCTCTTCCTCCCATGCTCACACAAACATTACTTGGATGATTGAATGTAGAAGAGAAAATCCAGTCGAAAAGGGATAGTCAGTAGGATTTAGAAGATAGTCGGTAGGTTTCGGAAGAAGAGTGAGTATAGGATTTGGAACAAAACTTCTTTAGCAAGAGGGGTTCGGTTAGAGAGTGAATGTAAATGTCAGCACATGTGAACAGTCAGAATAATGAACTGGGAAAAATATGAAGGAAAGCAGATATCAATATATCAGGCAAACTATAAAGTGAGTGATACGATTAGACATTTTCAAGAGGGTTGACTTAGAATATATAATCTTAGGAAGAAACAAATATGTAATCACCAATAGGATTGACATTTGAAAGCATTAGGCAACCTTGACATGGATGTTTTTTGTAATCCCTGCTCACTTTCCATTTAGGCTTTGGTACAATCATAAGTGTGACATTTGCGTTTTTTGTCCAGAATATTACACTGATAAAATGTATATGTAGATCTGGTGACATAAGTATTTCTTCCACCATTTCTGGGAGCAATATTTTGAAGACATATAAATGGGTATTGGGGGTACAAAGAGGTGTACACTGTGTCTATGAATATAGAGATAATGCATGAATGGACCATACAGTGAATAAATAAGTGTTTCCACATTAAATAATGGATTGAATTGATATCTGAAAATATATAAAAAATCTTATATTGATATACAATCATTCATTCCAACCAGTTATACATATAATATTAATATTAGGGTTATGGTTGATCATGAAGATATGTTAGTTTTGCTACAAAAGTGATTATGGAAATCGAAAATAATGTGTTTGGAAAGAGTCAGTCACAATGCTGGCCATATGTGAACAAGGCCTCTGGCCTTGAGCTGGGGGTTCACAGAAATGTCTATATTTCTAAGATAAAGAAGTTACAAACTGGGCTCCATGGTAACAGCTGGCAAGGAAAAAAAGGGAAGAAAAAAGCTCGCCCCTCCCAGGGGTCCTTAAAATGTTAACTTGCCCAGAATAGAGGAAAAAACCTGCTTTTTGTGAACTTCTGCAGACTGTGGAATTCTGAGCCCCTCCTTTACATGTTGGGTACAAAATTCTGAAACAACCTAAACTTGGGGTTCAGGGGATTAATTGATTACAACAGAAGCAATGCCCTCTAAACCGTTAAATGGTGAGGAAGCTCATTTCAATGAAAACTCTGGACAACAATCCAAATAGGACTGTTTCCCTGTCTTCGGTGCTATCTTAGGTGCCTTGCCTTGCCTTGTCCGTCCCTTTTCTCATGAAAAGACCAGTCAAGAAATATAGAGGAATACATGTGTTCTGAAGCAGGAAGTGATTGATAGTGAAAGAAATGCCTATAAATTTCCTAACTTGTGGATGAAATATATATCCTATGATGTGCATAAATTAAGGAAATAGTAATCTACCAGTGTTGAATAAAAATGAACGTCAAAATACACATCATGTCTGATTGGAATCTACTTGCATTGATGTTAATCTGGGTCAGTTACTGTAGAAATATTAGGATTTGTATGCACCATTCACTGAATTATTTTCAGTACTAGGAAACAAATATGTATTTCAGGTGAATGAATATTTCAAAGAATAACCTTGTGAAAAGTTGATTATAAATCCACATACATGAATATGAATGAATTTGGTGAGTGTAAAATAAGACACACATTTCATATTTTGAAAAATCTGGAGAGTGTATATATAAATATATGTATATATATATATATATATATATATATATATATATATATATATATATATATAGATATAGATAGATAGATAGATATAGATATATATATATATATATATATATATATATATATATATATATATATATAGATAGATAGATAGATATAGATATATATAGATAGATAGATAGATCTAGATATATAGATATATAGATACACACACAGAGATACATTAAAAATAGCAATATATATGCCAATCAAAATTTATAATGAAATATATATCATCGACAGATCCAAAAATATTTATTTTACTGAACATGGATTTATGAATAATATTGTTCAAGTAGAAAGCTCACACATAATTTGAATTTTCAGTTCCAACATCGTTTAGGAAGAGTGATCCCTTACAATTTGTATCTGCCAAGTTAGCCACCTCACAAGAATGTGCGTGTGGTCCCAGGTAGGATTCTATGTGTGCATATAAAAATACAGGTGGTGAATAGGCTACAGAGAAAGGGAGACAGGAATTCACAGAATGGTTTACTTTAAAAAAACATGTAGAACGATTTCAACTAAAAATTGACTAGATTTATAACTCCTACCATATTTAAGGCAAAAGGCAAGTCCAACTATACACCATGCCTCCTGTAATGCTTGTATTTTTATTCTGTTTGGGTTATTTTTCTCCATCTTATTAGTATTAGTAGTCAGAGTGTAGTAGGTTATGGGTTAGTGTCAGGGATTCAATATTTGGAATGGAAAATTAGAAAATGAATCCAATGTGTATGTAAATATGTGCTACAAAAAAATGTTCCCACTCTCATCCAGAATAATGCCTTGACAGTACTTTCACCCCAACTAAAACACCATTAGAGGAGAAGAGTTAGAAAGTCAGTGAATACATATCTGGAATGGAATATGCTCAAGGTTTTGAAACCTTGGAGGTGGTAGAGGAGTTTCCAAATGTAAAGGACATGGTAAACACTCCACAAACATGGAGCTCTGCTGGCTTAAAGACTTCTTGAGAAACTGCCTGTGTGGTTGGGCACTTGAAATATTTGTAGTTGTCAGGAGCTTTAGCTTCCCTTGTAGTGAGACGATCAAAGCTGGGTGTGCATCTATGTGACCTGGAGGACATGGTTTCTTATTTTCCAATGAAAATGAGGAAGCAGTGCTGAATTCCCTTTTAGTAGGTAACCTGTGGACACTGGGGGCTAAGTTTCTCCCCGTGTGGACTGTGAAGCCATTTGGTCATCCTGCAATTTTTTTGGTGTCTCTTGCTGCTGCACTGGGAGTTTGGTATTTGCTTCACAAAATACAAGGAGTTCAACTGTGTCACAGTGCTGGAGGGATTTCTGTCTGAGTGGTGGGTCAGGGTCTGCAGGAGAATGCACCAACCAGGCTTCTATCCCACATAGTTTGCTCCCTTGACCATAGCAACCTGTTTCTGAACATTGCCCTGAAACCTCTCCAAATAACAAGATGCCTTTACAAAGAAGGGTCTTCTGTCTGCACCATGTCAGTCACAAGCCATTTGGAAGCCAAAAAGAGATCCATATTGCCCCACCACATGTTTTATCACACACCTGCCCAGCACTGTTCTAGCCCCACTACTCAGCCGGCTCCAACTTACTGGCATCTCTGTTCTACACCATTTTCATGAAACCCAGTCAATCAAGGCACTGTCTGGCATACTCAAGATCAACACCAGGACATCCAAAGGTTCTCCAGTGCTACCTGGTCATGGGAATTTGAAAAAAATTTTGGTATCTATCTAGCCATTTTTCAAGGATGATGTTGGAGGCACTGTGGGTTTCAATATATTAAGGAACCGTTAAATGGTGAGGAAGCTCATTTCAATGAAAGCTCTGGAGAACTCTCACAGGCAAGGCTTCCCAAAAAATGGCCAAAAGGTCACATGAAGCCAGGCCTATTGAGGTCTACAATGTGAGGTCCGTGTGATATTTGACTCTCAACTATGGCTGCCAAGTTTTTCAGAATAAATTCATTTGGTATCCTGGCTGAGATTCCCAGTGATATGTGGAAAGCCAACCTGGGCCTAGATCTCAGTTTCCAAGGGCGACTCTTATGCGTGGCCTCCTAAAATCCCAACACAATTCATGGCAATACTTCTCTGATGTCGGTTCAAGAACTCAGTCTCTAAGAGGAATCACACCAGAGTTCAAGGCCAGGTGGACCTTGTCATTTCTTCCAACCACCACACAAATGACCACAATTAAATCCAAAACACTCCACACGGCCCTAATCTTCTTCCATATAGACACTCATCATAACCTTTGGCTGGAGTTTTCCACTAGGGGTGCAATCAAAGACAGTGTCCAAAAAATGCTCCCTTGCCTCTCATTTGTCTAAAGTCACTGTGGCCTCGACATCATTCCTGTGAACCAGGAGTGATCAAATAGGCCTGCCATTAATACTTTTCCACTTCTCCAACTTGAGGTCTCTGACTGTGGGGTTTAGATTCTTTATGTGAACTGGACTCATGAGAAAACCCAAGAACCTATGGGCTTCCCTCTGCAGGGCCTTGAAGAATTCATTTGATCAAAGGATCCCTATTCTCACTTGATGGAGGTCAGGAACCTTACAGAGGAAGGCGAGAGGCTTCATCCACAATGACTGCAATTTTTGCCATTTTGATTTTGGATGCACACATGGTATCTTTCTTTACATCCATCAGGAGTTGAGAATATAAGCCACAGCCTCACAGAGGGCTAAGAGGCTGATTCAGACACATATCTTTACAAAGCAATTAAGCAAAGAGCCACAGGGGATGCCCATTCATTTCCATTTGAAAACTGTTTCTTCAGGCTTCACAAACGTGTGGCTTGAGGCAAAGACCTTCCTGACATTCAGGGCAAAAGAACAATAGGTAAACAAAAGGCCCAAAGCAGGGTTTCTCCACTGAGACTTTCCTGGTCACACTGTATGTAAACAGAAATCTAAGTAAGATTTGAAGCCCAGAAAAGTATGAGGCCCTTGATTGGGAGACTTAGCTCTGAATTATGTCCTGCACAGATGTCTCAGATAAATTAATATACATTGGCATTGGACCTTGTACCTTGGGTGATTGAATGTTGAAGAGAACACCAATTCAAAAAAGGATAGTCAGTAGGATTTGGGAGATAGTAGGTATATTCAGAAAGAAGAGTGAGTATAGGATTTGGACCAAAAGTTATTTAGAAATTGGGTTTCAGGTAGAGAGTGAATGTAAATGTCAGCACATATGAACAGTCAGTCAAAATCATGAACCTGGGAAATTATGTAGGAAAGCATATATCAGTAGAGACTTTTGGATATCAGGCAAAGTAAAAGTGAGTGATAGGATTAGACATTTTCAACAGGGTTGAGTTTGAATATATAATCTTAGGAAGAAACACATATGTAGTCACCAATTGGATTGACATTTGAGAGCATTAGGCAACCTGGACATGGATGTTTTTAGTAATACATGCTCACTTTCCATTTAGGCTTTGGTACAATCAGAAATGTGACCTTTGCATTTTGTGTCCAGAATACTACTGTGATAAAATGTATATGTAGATCAGGTGACATGAATAATTTTTCCACCATTTCTGGGAGCAATATTTTTAAGGTGTATAAATGAGTATGGGGGTACAAATAGGTGTACCCTGTGCCTATGAATATATAGAGATAATGCAAGAATATGCCATACTATGAATAAATAATATAACTGGTTCCACTTTAAATAAAAGATTGAATTGATATCGGAAAATATACAGGAATTCTTATATTGATATACAATCATTCATTCCAACCAGTTATACTTCTAATGGTAATATTAGGGTTATGTTTTATCATGAAGAGTGTGTGAGTTTTGCTTCAAAAGTGATTATGGAAAACGAAAATAATGTGTTTAGAAAGAAGTTTTATGAAAAGACCAGTCAAGAAACAAGGAGGAATACATGTTTTCTGAAGCAAGAAGTTATTGAAATTGAAACAAATGCCTTTAAATTTGCTAACTTGTGGATGAAATATATATCTTATGATGGGCATCAACTGAAGAAATAGTAATGTACCAGTGTTGACTAAAAATAAACATCACAATACACATCATGTCTCATAGGAATGTACTTGCATTGATGTTAAACTGTGTCAGTTACTGTAGAAATATTAGGATTCGTATGCACCATTCACTGAAGTTGGTTTTCAGTTCTAAGAAACAAATATGTATTTCAGGTAGATGAATTTTTCTGAGAATAAACTTTTGAAAATTTGTTTATAAATCCACATACAGTGAATATGAATGAACTTAGGGAGTGTACAATAAGACACATATATTTCATATTCTGAAAATAAAAAGTAGCAATATATATGCCAATCAAAATTCATCATGAAATATATATCATCCAATGAGCCAAAAATATTCATTTTACTGATCATAGATTTATTTATCATGTTGTTTATCTACGAAGCTCACCCATAGGTTGAATTTTCAGTTCTAACTGGGTTTAGGAGGAGTGATCTGTTATCCCAATTTGTATCTGCCCAGTCAGCCACCTCACAAGAATGTACATGTGATAACAGGTATGATTCTATATGTGCATATGAAAATACATGTGCTGAATTGGCTACAGAGAAAGGGAGAGAGGAATTCACCTATTTGTTAACTTTAAAATCACATGGAGAACTATTTCAACAAAAAATTGAGTAGATTTAATACTACTACCCTATATAATGTAAACGGCAAGTCCAAGTATACACCATGCCTCCTCTGAACTGCTTTTATTTCTATTCTGTTTGGGTTATTTTTCTCCATCATATTTGAATTAGTAGTCAGAGTCTAGTAGGTTATGGGTTAATGTCAGGGTTCAGTATTATGAATGGAAAATAGGAAAATAAATTCAATGTATATGTAAATATGTACAACATAAAAATCTTCCCACTCTCATCCAGAACAATGACTTGACTTTACCTTCGCCCCAAGTAAAACACAATTAGAGTGGAAGAGTTAGAAAATCTGTGAATACATATCTGGAATGGAATATGCTTAAGAGTTTACAACCATGAAGGTGGTAGAGGAGTTTCCAAAAGTAAGGGACAGGGTAAATACTCCACAAACATGGAGCTCTGCTGGACTAAAGACTTCTTGAGAAACTGCCTCTGAGTTTGGGCACTTGAAATATTTGTTGTTTTCAGGAGCTTTAGCTTCCTTTGTAGAGAGACCATCAAAGCTGGGCATGTATCTAAGTGACCTGGAGGACATGGTTTCTTATTTTCTAATGAACATATGGGAGCAGTGCTGAATTCTCTCTTTGTAGGTAAACTGTGGCCACTGGGGGCTAAGTCTGTCTCCGTGTGGACTGTGAAGTCTTTTGGTCATCCTCCACTTGTCGTGGTGTTTCTTGCTGCTGCAATGTGAGTTTGGTATTTGCTTCACAAAATACAAGGAGTTCAACTGGAACACAGTGCTGGAGGGAGTTCGGTCATGTGTGGTTTTTCAGGGTCTGCAAGAGAATGCACAGAACAGGCTTCTATCCCACATAGTTTTCCCCATTGACCATAGCAACCCGATTCTGAAAAATGCCCTGAAACCTCTCAATATAAAAAGATGCCTTTACATAAAAGGGTCTGCTGGCTGCACCATGTCAGTCACAATCCATTTGTAGGGTAATGGCAGATCCCCATGAACCCACCATGCATGGTTAATCACACACCTCCCCACCACTGCTCTAACCCCACTACTTAGCGTGCTCCAACTTCCTGGCATCTCAGTTCTACACCATCAAGGCACTGTCTAGTACACTCTTGATCAGGAACAGGACATTAAAAGGTGCTCCAGTGCCACCTTGTCATGGGAAATTTAAAAATTTCGTGGTATTTATCTATCCATTTTTCAAGGATAAAATTGGAAGCACTGTGGTTTTCAATTCATTCAGGAACCATTAAATGTTTAGGAAGCTCATTTCAATGAAAGCTCTGGAAAACTCTCCCAAGCACGGCTTCTCAAAAAGTGGCCAAAAGGTCAAATGAAGCCAGGCCCATTTAGGTCTACAATGTGAGGTCTATGTATGTTTTGACTCTCAACTATGGCTGGCAAGTCTTTCAGAATAAAATCATGGGATATCCTGTCTGAGATTCCCAGTTTTTTGTGGAAAGCCACCCTGGGCATAGATCTCATGTTCCAAGGGCGAATGTCATGTGTGGTCTCCTAAAACCACAACACAATTCATGGCAATATTTCTCTGAGGTCAGTTCCAGATCTCAGTCTCTAAGTGGAATCACAGCAGAGTTCAAGCCCAGGTGGACCCAGTCATCTCTTCCAACCGCCACACAAATGACCACAATTAAAACCAAAACACTCCCACATGGCCCTCATCTTCTTCCATATAGACACTACTCATTACCTCTGGCTGGAGTTTTCCATGAGGGGCGAAGCCCAAGACATTTCCCGTCTTTTCCCTAAAATCAGGGTGGCCTGAACACCCCTCCTGTGAACCAGGAGGGATCAAATATGCCTTCCATTAATACTGCTCTGCTTCTCCAATTTGAGGCCTACTGACTGTCGGGTAGAGATTCTTTATGTGATTTGGAGACATGACAAAACACAAGCATGTATGGGCTAGCCTCTGCAGTGCTTTGAAGAACTCATTTGTTTCAAAGGATCACTATTCTCACTTGATGGAGGTCAGGAACCTAACAGAGGAAGGCGAGAGACTTCATCAACAATGACTGATCTTTTTCCATTTTGGTTTTGGATGCACACATGGGATCTTTCTTTTGATCCAACAGGTGCTGAGATCTAAGCCACAGCCTCACACAGGGCCAAGAGGATGATTCAGACATATCCGTTTCCAAAGCAATTCACAAAGAGCCATAGGTGATGCCCATTCATTTCCATTTGAAAACTGTTTTCTTCAGGCTTCACAAAGGAGTGGCCTGAGGCCAAGACCTTCCTCACATTCAGTGGAAGAGAAGAATTGGTTAGCAAAAGGCCCAAAGCAGGGTTACTCCACTGAGGCTTTCCACGTCACTCTGGTATCTGAGTTTTCTGAGATGCTCGCCATTCCTTTAGCTATTCAGTACATGGCTATGTCACAGAGCTTGGAGGTGGTACATTTTTTGGACACAAAAACATGAGCCAATTCCGGAGAGTGGACAGAATCAGGAAGAAAACAGGACCTTAGGAAAATAGTAGGTGTTGCCCATCCATAAGGGAAGTGACAGTCCATTCATCAATCGGGCAGGATGAATGCTGGGAATCTTTCTACTAAAGAGGACACATCCATTGATGCATTCTATTTTCTAATATCTACAACCATGAACACAGTGGGATACACAGATATAGAAACACTCACCTTGTCAAAAGACTTACTAGAAACAGTCCACTCCAAACCAAATAAACCTCCTTTCCTACCTATTCTTAGAACATGAGACAAAACCACAAACTCACACCCACACCCACAAAGGCACCTCCTTTCCCCAAGTAGGTCTGTGACTATCCAGAGTGTCCTCTGACTGGTGGACCATACTATGTTTCCCTGAAATGGCCTGTCCTGTCTCAAATCTGATCTCATTGGACAACTCTGTGAAGTTGTCAGGAGCCAGCGGTGAGCCACTACCTGCTTTCTCAGGAAAGGCCCCTCTGCAGAGCTCTCCTGAAATTTGGCCATCCTCATATCAGTAGGTACCAAGAAAGATTGACTCTGTTCTTGGTAAATCCAAACATGTGAGCCCACTGGGAATGGTACTGGGACTGGCTCTGGGTGCATGGCTTCCTGGATCCCAATTTCAGAGAGTTCTATCACCAAGGAAGTGAAGAAGGTCACTTCCTTTATGAACTGAATGAGGTCACTGCTTTGGCAACCAATTTGTCCTAACATTTGCTTCCAAGGTTCTCCTGAGAACGAGGCTGCCCCTACTTCCTGTGACACTTTCACAACTGTGAATTGTATATCAACCATAGGCACCTGGGAACAGCTCTCCACACAGGCCTGGTTTGGTCCATCTTGTCAACATTAAGAAGAGTGAGGCTGATTCTGACACATCCCTTCATCCTGACCAGGTTGTTTGCCATGAAAGATGAGTTCTGCTCTCTCAGGTCCTTCATAGCTGCCTACATCTTCTCCAGGGATCATTTCTGCATGGAACTTTGAGGTTCTCAGTAGCTGGAAGATCCCCTACATTTATATATTGGAAGACCAATTCTGTCCCTCCTCTTCTGTAAAGTTAGATTGAGGGACCATTGTATGGTTAAGGTTAATAACAGGTTCCATTTGGTTTAGAAATCATTCTGCGGGATGAATAATGGTATTGTGATTTTGCAATATTTACAAGAATATATAGGTGAAATATAAGTATGAACACAGAAATCTAGGTAATTTTTAAAGCCCAGAAGGGCATTGTGCCCATGATTTGGATTCTTAGCTTTAAATTATGTTCTGCACAGGTGTCTCAGATAAATCGATATACAATGTCATAGGACCTTGTCCATTGGATGATTGAATGTCAAAGACAACATCCAGTCAAAAAGGGATAGTTGGTAGATTAAGATGATAGTCGTTAGGTTTATAATGAAGAGTGTGTATAGGATTTGGACCAAAAGATCTTTAGCAATACGGGTTTGGGTAGAGAGTGAAAGTAAATGTCAGCACATTTGAAGAGTCAGTCACAATGATTAACTGGGGAAAAAATATAGAAAAAAAGATATCAATGAAGACATTCGGAAATCAGGCAATGTATAAAGTGAGTGATAGGATTAGACATTTTCAACAGGGTTGAGGTTGAATATGTAATTTCAGGAATAAACAAATATATATTCACCAATAGGATTGACATTTGAGAGCATTAGGCAACCTGGACATGGATGTTTTTAGTAATCCATGCTCACTTTCCATTTAGGATTTGGTACAATCATAAGTGTGACCTTGCTTTTTGTTTCCACAATATTACTGTGATAAAATTTATATATAGATCAGGTGACATGAGTATTTCTTCCACCATTTTGAGGAGCAATATTTTGAACACGAATAAATTAGTATTGGGGGTACAAATAGGTGTAGTCTGTGTTATATGAATATAGAGAAAATGCATGAATAAACCATACTCTGAATAAATAATATAACTGGTTCCAAATTTAAATAATGGATTGAATTGATATCTGAAAATATATAGGAAATGTTATATTGATATTCATACATTCATTCCACCCTGTTATACATCTAATGGTAATATTAGTGTTATGGTTTATCATGAAGTGTCTGTGACTTTTGCCTCAATAGTGGTTATGGAAATCCAAAATTATGTGTTTAGAAAGAAGTCTCATGAAAAGACTAGTCAGGAAACATGGAGGAATACATGTGTTCTGAAGCAGGATGTGATGGAAAGTGAAAAAAATTCATATAAATTTGCTAACTTGTGGATTAAATATATACTCTATGATGTGCATAAACTGAAGAAATAGTAATTTACCAGTGTTGAAAAAAAATGAACGTCAAAATACATATTATGTCCCATAGGAATCTACTTGCATTGATGTTAAACATGGTCAATAACTGTAGAAATATTAGGATTTGTATGCACAATTCACTGTAGTTAGTTTTCAGTACTAGGAAACAAATATGTATTTCAGGTGGATCAATATTTCTGAAAATAATCTTGTGAAAAGTTGATAATAAATCCACATACATGAACATGAATGAATTGAGGGAGTGTATAATAAGACACATATATTTTATATTTTGAAAAATCTGGACAGTAAATATATATATATTTATACCTACACACACACACACAGACATTTAAAAGTAGCAATATATGCCAATCGAAATACATCATGAAATATATATCATCCACAAATCCAAAAATCTTCATTTTACTGAACATAGATTTATGTATAACGTTGTTCAACTAGGAAGCTCACCCATAGTTTGAATTTTAATTTCCATCAGCATTTAGGAGGAGTGATCTCTTCTCACAATTTGTATCTGCCATGTCAGCAACCTCATAAGTATTTACTTGTGATACCAGGTAGGATTGTATATGTGCATATAAAAATACATGGGCTGAATAGGGTACAGAGAAATGGAGACAGGAATTCACATATTTGTTAACTTTAAATACACATGAATAGAAGGAGGGACAGAGCCACCAACCGCACCTGCAAGGTAGGCGGACCATCCACCCACCGGTAGAACAGGCCTAGCGGCCCGCCAATCGTAAAACACACATCGCACTGGTTGGGGAAAGGGCAGAGTCACCGCCCGGCTGCAAGGTACGCGGACCTGCGACCCACAGGCAGAACAGGCCCAGAAAACCGCGGTGGGGCAGAGGCGCCCCTTGCGACGTCAAGGTTGGTGAACAGCAACCCACCGGCAGAACAGGCCCAGCGGCCTTCAGAGGGGCAGAGACGCCCCCCACGCCTGCGAAGTAGGTGGACCTGCGAACATGGACAGACCAGGCCCAGGGGCCCGACAGGGTGGTAGACACATCACCAGGTTGGGGGAGGGTCCGAGCTGCCGCCTGTGCCTGCAAGGCAGGTGGACTTCGGACCCACCGACACAAGAGGCCCTGTGACTTGCCAGCGTGTTAGACACATCACCCCGGTTTGGGAAGGAGTAGAGCCGCCACCCGCGGCAGCAAGGTAGACCGACCTTCAACCCACAGACAGAAGAGGCCCAGCGTCATGCGGAGGGGCAGAGCCGACAACCGCACCTGCAGGGTAGGTGGACCTGTGACCCACTGGCAGAACAGGCCCAGCGCCAGCAGAGGGGTAGAGCTGCTGCCCGCTCCTCCAAGGTAGGAAGACCTGCTACCGACCGGCAGAACAGGCCAAGCAGCCTGCTGGTGAGGTAGGCACATTGCCCGATTTGGAGGAGGGGCAGAGCCACGGCCTGCGCCTGTGAGGGAGACTTTGCAACTATAAAAGAGCAGTATAAATATTTAGGGGAAAAATTCAATAACACAACAATTTGAACAAACAGAAAGATACGCGAACAGTATGAAAAGACAAGGAAAGAAAGGACAACAAGCAATGAAGGTCAACTCAAAATTAGAAGAGGTAATACCTGCAGCAGATGGAATATCAGATAAAGAATTCAAAACATACATGCTTCAGATGATCTGGAGTCTCAAGGAAGTCATTAGACAGCAAAATCAGACAATGAAAGATCACTTTGACAATGAATTACATAAACAAATCCAAGAAGCAAAAGATCAACTATACAGGGAGATAGAGGTTATAAAAAACAAACAAACAGAAATCATAGAAATGCAGGAAGCAATAAACCAACTTAAAAACTCAATTGAGAATACTACCAGCAGAGGAGATCACTTAGAAGATGGAACATCAGACAATGTATTTCAACTTGAAAAGAACCGAGACAGCAAGCAAGACTGTTAAGAAACCATGAGCAGAACATCCAAGAAATATGGGATAACATAAAGACACCAAACTTAAGAATCATTGGGAAACAGGAAGGTATAGAGGTCCAAACCAAAGGAATGAGAAATCAATTCAATGAAATAATATGGGAAAACTTCCCAGACTTGAAGAATGAGACAGAATCCAAAATCCTAGAAGCCTACAGGATGCCGAATGTGCAAAATCATAAGAGATCCACATTTAGACATATTATAATGAAGATGCCAAACATACAGAATAAGGAGAAGATTTTAAAAGCTACAAGAGAAAGGAAGCAGATTACATTTAGCGGTAAACCAATCATTATAACAGCTGATCTTTCAACACAGACTCTGAAAGCTAGAAGATCCTGGAATAACATTTTTCCAAAGCTGAAAGAAAATGGGTTTCAACCAATGATTGTGCATCCAGCGAAATTAAGCTTCAGGATGGAAGAACAAATTAAAACCTTCCATGATAAACAAAATCTAAAAGAATTTGCAGCTAGAAAGCCATCTCCTCAAAACATCCTCGGCAAAAGATGATCGGAAGAGGAAATGGAAAATAACAATGAAAACCAACAGTGGGAGGTAGTACAGTAAAGGGGGGAAAATAATCAAAGAAAAACAAACCATGCTTAGTAACATAAATAAACAAATATGGCTGGAAGAACAACCCATATCTCAA
This sequence comes from Callospermophilus lateralis, assembly GCF_048772815.1. NCBI lineage: Eukaryota > Metazoa > Chordata > Mammalia > Rodentia > Sciuridae > Callospermophilus > Callospermophilus lateralis. The sequence goes on from NW_027512246.1 coordinate 93,612, forward strand.
TAATAACCGTAAAAGTTAATGGCTTAAACTCACAAATTAAGAGACACAGGATAGTAGAATGAATCACAAAACAAGACCCAACAATATGCTGCCTACAGGAGACGCAATTGATTGGAAAAGACGTACATAGACTGAAGGTGAACAGTTGAGAAAAATCATATCACTCATATGGACTTCAGAAACAAGCAGGAGTGTCCATACTCATATAAAATAAAATAGATTTCAAGCCAAAGTTTATCAAAAGGGATAAAGAGGGACACTACATACTGCTCAAGGGAACCATACACCAACAAGACATAACAATCATAAATGTATATGCCCCAAACAATGGTGCAGCTATGTTCACTAAACAAACTCTTCTCAAGTTCAAGAGTCTAATAGACCACCATACAATAATCATGGGAGACTTCAACACACCTCTCTCACTACTGGACAGATCTTCCAAACAAAAGTTGAATAAGGAAACAATAGAAATCAATAACACAATTAATAAATTGGACTAAATTGACATATATAGAATATACCACCAAACAACAAGCAGTTACACTTTTTTCTCAGTAACACATAGATACCTCTCAAAAATACATCATATATTATGTCACAGGGCAACTCTTAGAAAATATAAAGGAGTACAGATAATACCAGGCATCTTATCTGATCATAATGGAATGAAACTGAAAATCAATGGTAAAAGAAGGAAGGAAAAATCATCCATCACTTGGAGAATGAACAGTAGACTACTGAATGATCAATGGGTTATCGAAGACATCTAGGAGGAAAATAAAAAATATCTTAGAGATAAATGAAAAGACAGACTGAACATATCAGAATCTAGGGGACACATTGAAAGCAGTTCTAAGAGGAAAATTCATTGCCTGGAGTACTTTCCTAAAAAAGGAAAAAGACAACAAATTAATGATCTCATACTTCATCTCAAAATTCTAGAAAAACATGAGAAAACAACAGCAAAAGAAGTAGAAGGCAAGAAATTGTTAAAACCAGAGCTGAAATTAATGAAATCGAAACAAAAGAAACAATTGAAAAAATTGACAAAACTAAAAGTTGATTCTTTTAAAAAATAAATAAAATCGACAGACCCTTAGCCATGTTAATGAAGAGAAGAAGAGATAGAACTCAAATTACTAGCATACGGGATGAAAATGACAATATCACAACAGACACTTCAGAAATACGGAAGATAATCAGAAATTATTTTGAATCCTTATACTCAAATAAATTAGAAGATAGTGAAGGCATCAATAAATTTCTTAAGTCATATGATCTGCCCAGATTGAGTCAGGGGGATATAGATAACCTAAACAGACCAGTATCAATTGAGGAAACAGAAGAAATCATCCAAAGACTACCAACTAAGAAAAGCCCAGGACCGGATGTGTATACAGCAGAGTTTTACAAAACCTTTAAAGCGGAACTAATACCAATAGTTTTCAAGATATTTCAGGAAATAGAAAAAGAGGGACAACTTCCAATTTTATTCTAGGAGACCAATATTACCCTGATTCCTAAACCAGAGAAACTCACTATAAAGTAGCAAAACTACAGACCAATATCTCTAATGAACCTAGGTGCAAAAATCCTCAATAAAATTCTGATGAATCGGATACGAAAACATATCAAAAAATTGTGCACCATGAGCATGTAGGATTCATCCATGGGAATCAAGGTTCGTTCAATATACAGAAATCAATAAATGTTATTTCCCACATCAATAGACTTAGAAATAAGAACTATATGATCATCTCAATAGATGCAGAAAAAGCATTCAACAAAGTACAGCATCCCTTTATGTTCAAAACTCTAGAAAACTAGGGATAACAGGAACCTACCTCAATACTGTAAAAGCAATCTATGCTAAGCCTCAGGCTAGCATCATTCTGAATGGAGAAAAATTGAAGGCATTCCCTCTAAAATCTTGAACAAGACAGGGATACCCTCTCTCACCATTTCTTTTCAACATAGTTCTAGAAACACTGGCCAGAGCAATTAGACAGACAAAAGAAATTAAAGGCATAAAAATAGGAAAAGAAAAACTTAAATTATCACTATTTGCAGATGACATGATTCTATACCTAGCAGACCCAAAAGGGTCTACAAAGAAACTATTAGAGATAATAAATGAATTCACCAAAGTGGCTGGATGTAAAATCAACATGCACAAATCAAAGGCATTCCTGTATATCAGCGAAAAATTGTCTGAAATGGAAATGAGGACAACCACTCCATTTACAATATCCTCAGAAAAAATAAAATACTTGGGAATCAACCTAACAAAAGAGGTGAAAAACTTATACAATGAAAACTACAGAACCCTAAAGAGAGAAATAGAAGAAGATTTTAGAAGATGGAAAAATATACCTTGTTCATGGATAGGCAGAACTAACATCATCAAAATGGCGATATTACCAAAAGTTCTCTATAGGTTTAATGCAATGCCAATCAAAATCCCAACGGCATTTCATGTAGAAATAGAGAAAGCAATCATGAAATTCATATCGAAAAATAAAAGACCCAGAATAGCAAAAACAATGCTAAGCAGAAAGTGTGAATCAGGCGGTATAGCGATACCACACATCAAACTATACTACAGAGCAATAGTAACACAAAGAGCATGGTACTGGTACCAAAACAGGCGGGTGGACCAATGGTACAGAATAGAGGACACAGAAACCAATCCAAAAAACTACATACTATCTTATATTTGATAAAGGGGCTAAAAGCATGCAATGGAGGAAGGATAGCATCTTCAACAAATGGTGCTGGGAAAACTGGAAATTCATATGAAAAAAAATGAAACTGAATCCCTTCCTCTCGACATGCACAAAAGTTAACAAAAAATGGATCAAGGAGCTTGATATCAAATCAGAGACATGGCGTGTGATAGAAGAAAATGTTGGCTACGATCTACATACTGTGGGGTCGGGCTCTAAATTCCGCAATAGGACACCCATAGCACAAGAGTTAATAACAAGAATAAAGAAATGGGACTTAATCAAACTTAATTTTTTTTTCTCAGCAAAAGAAAGAATAAGAGAGATAAATAGGGAGCCTACATCCTGGGAACAAATCATTACTCTTCACCCTTCAGATAGAGCCCTAATATCCAGAGTATACAAAGAACTCAAAAATTAGACAATAAGATAAAAAATAACCCAATCAACAAATGGCCCAAGGACCTGAACAGACACTTCATAGAGGAGGAATACAATCAATCAACAAGTACATGAAAAAATGCTCACCATCTCTAGCGGTCAGAGAAATGCAAATCAAAACCACCATAAGATACCATCTCACTCCAGTAAGATTGGCAGCCATTATGAAGTCAAACATCAACAAGTTTTGGCGAGGATGTGTGTAAATGGGTACACATGTACATTTCTGGTGGGGCTGCAAATTGGTGCAGCCAACTTTGAAAGCGGTATGGAGATTTCATGGAAAGCTTGAAATGGAACCCACCACTTGACCCAGCTACTACTCTTCTCGGTCTATTTCATAAAGACCTAAAAAGAGCATGGTACATGGACACTGCTACATTGATGTTCATAGCAGCACGATTCACAATAGCAAGAGTGTGGAACCAACCTAGATGCCCTTCAATAGACGAATGGTTAAAAAATGTGGCATTAATTCACAATGGAGTTTTACTCAGCATTAAAAAATGACAAAATCGTAGAATTTGCAAGGAAATGAATGGCATTAGAGCAGATTATGCTAAGTGAAAGAAGCCAATCCCTAAAAAACAAATGCCAAATGTCTTCTTTGATATAAGGAGAGTAACTAAGAACAGAGTAGGGATAAAGAGCATGAGAAGAAGATTAACATTAAACTGGGATGAGAGGTAGGAGGGAAAGGGAGAGAGAAGGGAAATTACATGGAAATGGAAGAAAACCCTCAGGGTTATACAAAATTACGGACAAGAGGAAGTGAGGGGAAAGGGAAAAATACAAGGGGGAAAAATAAATTACAGTATAGGGGGTAGAGAGAGAAGATGGGAGGGGACGGGAGGGGAGGGGGGATAGTAGAGGATAGGAAAGGCAGCAAAATACAACCGACACTAGTATGGCAATATGTAAATCAATGGATGCGTAACTGATATGATTTTGCAAACTATATACTGGATAAAAATGGGAGTTCATAACTCACTTGAATCAAAGTGTGAAATATGATATATCAAGAACTATATAATGTTTTGAACAACAAACAACAAAAGTTAAAAAAACACATGGAGAACTATTTCAACAAAAAATTGACTAGATTTATAACTCCAATTCTACATAATGCAAAAGGCAAGTCCAATTATACACCATGCCTCCTCTGAAATGCTTGTATGTCTATTCATTTTGGGTTATTTTTCTCCATTATATTAGGATTAGGAGTCAGAATATAGAGTCTAGTAGGGTATGGGTTAGTGTGAGTGATTCAGGATTTCGAATGAAAATTAGGAAAATGAATCCAATGTTTATGCAAATATGTGCTAAAAATAATCATCCCACTCTCATCAAGAACAATGCCTTGACATTACCTTCGCCCCAAGTTAGACACAATTAGAGGAGAAGAGTTAGAAAATCTTTGAATACTTATCTGGAATGGAATATGCTCAGGAGTTCACAACTTTGGGGGTGGTAGAAGAGTTTCCAAAAGTAAGGGACAGGGTAAACACTTCACAAACATGGTGCTCTGCTGACCGGAAGACTTATGAGAAACTGCCTCTGAGTTTGGGCACTGGAAATATATGTTGTAGTCAGGAGCTTTAGCTTCCTTTGCAGTGAGACCATCAAAGCTGGGTCTGCATCTATGTAACCTGGAGCACATGTTTTCTTATTCTTTAATGAACATGAGGCAGTAGTGCAGAATTCTCTCTTTGTATGTAAACTGTGGCCAGTGGGGGCTAAGTGTCTTCCTGTGTGGACTCTGAAGCCATGTGGTCATCCTCCATTTTTCATGGTCTTTCTAGCTGCTGCAATGGGAGTTTGGTGTTTGCTTCACGAAATACAAGTAGTTCAACTGGGACACAGTGCTGGAGGGAGTTCTGTCATGTGTGGTGGGTCAGGGTCTGCCAGTAGAATGCACCAACCAGTCTTATATCCAACATAGACTTCCCCCTTGTCCCTAGCAACTTGATTCTGAACATTGCCCTGAAACCTCTCCATATAACAAGATGCCTTTACATGCAAGGGTCTGCTGGCTGCACCATGTCAGTCAAAAGCCATTTGGAAGCCAATGGCCAATCCACATGACACCAACACAGATGTTTAATCACACACCTGCCCACCACTTTTCTAGGCCCACTACTCAGCAAATTCCAACTTACTGGCATCTCTGTTCTACACCATTTTCATGAAACCCAGTGATTCAAGGCACTGTCTGGTACACTCATGATCAGCAACAGGACATCCAAAGGTTCTCCAGTGCCACCTGGTCATGGGAATTTCAAAAATTTCATGGTATTTATCTAGCCATTTTTCAAGTATCAAGTTGGATGCACTGGTTTTTCAATTCATTCAGGAACCATTAAATGGTGAGGATGAAAGCTCTGGAGAACTCTAAAAGGCAACGCTTCCCAACGAGTGGCCAAAATGTCACATGAAGCCTGACCCATTGATGTCTACTCAATGTGAGTTCAATATGTGTTTTGACTCTTTACTATGGTTGCCAAGTCTTTCAGAATAAAATCGTCTTATATCCTGGTGGAGATTCCCAGTGCACTGTGGAAAGACACCCTGAGACTAGATCTCAGGTTTCAAGGGCGACTCTCATGTGTGGCCTCCTAAAATCCCACCAAAATTAATGGCAATACTTCCCTGAAGTCAGTTCCAGAACTCAGTCTCTAAGGGGAATCACACCAGAGTTCAGGTCCAGGTGTACCCAGTCATCTCTTCCAACCAGCACACAAATGACCACAATTAAAACCAAAACACTGCCACATGGCCCTCATCATCTTCCATATAGACACTCATCGTAACCTCTGGATGGAATTTTCCATGAGGGGCGAAGCCCAAGACAGTTTCCAAAATAAACTCCCTTGCCCCTCATTTGCGTAAAGTCAGAGTGACCTAGACACCCTTCCTGTGAACCAGGAGTGATCAAATAGGCCTGCCGTTAATACTGTTCTGATTCTCCAATTTAATCCTACTGATTGTCAGGTATAAATCCTTTATGTGAGTTGGAGGCAATAGAAAACCCAAGCACACATGGGATCTTTCTTTAGATCTATCACCTTCTGAGAATCAAAGCCCCAACCTCACACAGGGCCAAGAGGCTGATTCAGACACATCTCTTTCCAAAGCAATTAAGCAAAGATCCACAGGTGATGCCCATTCATTTCCATTTGAAAAATGTTTTCTTCAGGCTTCAGAAAGGGGTGGCCTGAGGCAAATACCTTCCTGACATTCAGGGCAACATAACCATAGGTAAGCAAATGGGCCAAAGCAAGGTTTTTAAACTGAGACTTTACTGGTTACACTGATATCTGAGTTTTCTGAGATGTTCCCATTCCCTTCAGCTATCCATTACATGGCCATGTAACAGATTTTGGAGGTGGTACATATCTTGGCCACAAAACCATGAGCCTATTCTGGAGAGAGGCCAGAAATCAAGATGTGTAGAGGACCTTAGGAAGATAGTAGGTGTTGCCCATCCATAAGGCAAGCCACAGTCCATTTATAAAGTGGGCAGGATGAATGCTGGGAAGCTTCCAACTAGACAGGAAACCTCCATTGATGCATTCTCTTTTCTAAAGACTACAACCACGAACACAGTGGATACACAGACATAGAAACACTCGCCTTGCCAAACGACTTCCTAGAAACAGTCAACTCCAATCCATACAAACCACCATTCCTACCTATTTTCAGAACATGAGACAAAACCACAAACTCACATCCACATCCACAAAAGCACCTCCTTCCCCCAAGTAGGTCTGTGACTATCTGGAGTGTCCTCTGACTGGTGGGCCATACTATGTTGCCCCAAAATGGCCTGGCCTGTCTCAGATCTGTTCTTCTTGGCCCACTCTACGAAGTTGTCAGCAGGCAGCATTGAGCCAATACCTGCTATCTAGGGAAAGGCCCCTTTTCTGAGCTCTACTGGCATTTGGCCATCCTCGTATCATTAGGTACCAAGAAAGACTGACTCTGTCCTTGGTAAATCCAAACAAGTTCGACCACTGGGACTGGGACTGGGACTGGCTCTGGGTGCTTGGCTTCTTGGATCCCAATTTCAGAGAGTTCCATCACCAACGAAGTTAGGTAGGTCACCTCCTTCAGGAACTGAATGAGATCACTGCCTTGGCAACCACTTTGTCCTAACAGTTGCTTTCATGGGTCTCATGAGATGGAGGCTGCCCCTACTTCCTGTGACACTTTGACAAGTTTGAATGGTATATCAACAATGGCCACCCGGTAACACCTCTCCACGCAGGTCTGGTTTGGTCCATCTTCTCTACATTAAGAAAAGAGAGGCTGATTCATACACATCCCTTCGTTATCACAAGGTGTTTGCCATGGAAGATGGCTTTTGCTCTCTCAGGTCCTTCATAGCTGCCTACATCTTCTCCAGGGATCATTTCTGCATAGAAATTTGAGGTTCTCAGCAGGTGTAAGATCCCCTACATTCCTGTATTGTAAGATGAACTCTGTCCCTGCTCTTTTGTAATGTTAGATTGAGGCAACAGTGTATGGTTAGGGATAATAACAGGATCGATTTGGTTTAGGAATCATTCTGTGGGATGAATAATGGTATTGGGAACCTGCAATATTTATAGGAATACAGAGGTGAAATATAAGTATGTAAACAGAAATCTAGGTGAGATTTGAAGCTCAGAAGTGCATTGGGCAATTGATTGCGATACATAGCTTTAAATTACGTTCTGCACACATGTCTCAGATAAGTCGATATACAATGCCATAGGACTTGTACCTTGAATGATTGAATGTAGAGGAGAACATCCACTCAAACAGGGATAATCAATAGGATCAGGAAGATAGTCGGTAGATTTTGGAACAAGGGTGAATTTAGTATTTGTACCAAAAGTTCTTTAGCAATTGGGTTCTGGTTAGAGAGTGAATATCAATGTCAGCACATGTGAAGGGTCAGTCACAATGATGAACTGGGGAAAATATGTAGGAAAGCCGATATCAATAGAGACATTAGGAAAACAGGCAAAGTACAGGGTGAGTGATAGTATTAGACATTTTCAACAGTTTTGAGGTTGAATATATTAGGAAGAAACAAATATGTAGTCACCGATAGGATTGACATTTGAGAGCGTTATGCAAGCTGGACATGGATGTTTTTAGTAATCCATGTTCAGTGTCCATTTAGGCTTTGGTACAATCACACGTGTGAATTTTGCATTTTGCGTCCAGAATATTACTGTGATAACATGCATATTTAGATCAGGTGACATGAGTATTTCTTCCTCTATTACTGGGAGCAATATTTTGAAAACGTATAAATTAGTATTGGGGGTACAAAGAGGTGTACCCTGTGTCTATGAATATAGATAATGCATGAATAGACCATACTGTGAATAAATAATATAACTGGTTCCACTTTAAATCATGGATTGAATTGATATCAGAAAATATATAAGAAATCTTATATTGATATACAATCATTCATTCCAAACAGTTATACATCTAATTGTGAAATGATATTTATGGTTTATCATGAAGGGTGTGTGAGTTTTGCTTAAACAATTATAAAGAAAATCGGAAATAATATGTTTGGAAAGAAGTCTCACGAATAGACCAGTTAAGAAACCTGGAGTAATGCATGTGTTCTGAAGCAGGAAGTGATTGAAAGTGAAACAAATGCCTATAAATTTGCCAACTTGTGCAAGAAATATATACCCTCTGATGTGCATAAACTGAAGAAATAGTAATGTACCAGTGTTGAATAAAAATGAACATCAAAATACAAATCATGTCCCATAAGAGTCTACTTGCATTGCTGTTAAACTGGGGCAGTTATTGTAGAAATATTAGGATAATGCCGCAGTCTTGCTGGGCACAATCAGGAGCCACTTGTCAAAAGAAACTAACTTTATTTTTAAAACCACACACGCCAAACAAAACAGCCTCTCAGGAAAAACCCTCAGAGCCCCAACTGCCACCACTGGCTTCCCAAAAGCCTCTTCCTCCCACACAAGCCTCTCTCCACCTCCCACAATCCTCCTGCTCTTGAGGCCGATTGGCTAGGTCATGTGGGCAAAGCCAAATAAGTCCCCTAATGAGCAACTCCGTGGTCTGAAAGGGCAGGGAAACAGCCCAATGAGCATCACCGCAGAGGAGCCAATCAGCTAGATGTTGCTGTGAGCCAATCATCAGCCAGCAGCTGGAAGTTTGCTGGCTTCTGGAATTTTGCTGGGGCCCCTTCGGATGTGGCTCTCAACATCTCCCCCTCTCTGTTTAAACAACACACATGTGGCTTAGGGACAGTGCCTGCCTTAGGTTGTCCAATAGTACATATGGTCCTTACCCGTTAAGTTGGTACCATTGCAATTGGAACTTACCCATCACTGACTACCGGTCCAGTTTACAGCAACACCTGTGGAGAGGTCTTTGTACCACCGGGGGGTGGTGAGGTTCTTTGCCTCACCTCTAATGGCCCCCAAACATTAGCTAGACGATAATGACACACAGAAGAGAGGAAGATACACCAAGCCAATTGACGGCTCCTTTTGGAAAAATTGTACCACCGATGACATCATCAGCAAATATACCCGAACACTACCACAAGTTGCTGCACAAACAGGTAGTTTACAATGCATACAGGAGAGTTCTCAATGTGTCTAGGCAAGTTCTGCAAGCATTTCAGTGATGGCTATTGCAGAAGCTGTAGATTGGTTTTATCTTTGATTTCACCAGCACTGGGATGAAGATAGGAATTCTGGCAATAATGGCTAAAGAAAAATTATGTAACATTCCAGAAGGCACTGAAAGAAAACAACTTTCTTAACTATTTACATTGTCTTGAAGATAATTATTAAAAATAATGAAAAGGAAAGGTGAAAGAAAGGAAACAGATCTGTTAACCTCCTTTTTTTCAAATTTTAAAACAAACCTCAACAGCTCTTTACCCAATTTAAATTAAACCATTTAAATAATGTGAATAAAAAAATATTTGGATCCATTTTTTTTAATGAGCGCTCATCATACATCATATATGGACATACGAACATTCAAACATATAACACAAAACACAAGTGTGCACACATAATATAATACATACAACACATAACCTAATAGTAAAGGCCTTATAACTTTTTACACGTGAAATCTCCATTGCAATGTTCAAAAACTCTTTTGTCAAAAAATAGAACTGATCAGCAAAACATTAAACTAGGTCTGTATGAGCTCAAAAAACAAAATAGAATGTGGGAAAGGGCAATAATAAAATAGATAATGAAAAAAGCATCCTGGTTCTATCTCAGATGTAAGGATAGTCAAACTGGAATTTTGGATATCAGCTGATAAGGCCTTGAGTCAAATCATCTTCTTTTTGGATGTGCCCTGATATGTCTTATAAAGAATAGATCTTTTCTGTCCCAGATTAGACTTTTTATATTGGAAAGTAAAGAGAAAACAGTAGAGAAAGGAGAAATCTTACCAGCAACTTCAAGGGATACTATAGCATTAAGTATATACTGACTATCAGAAAATAAATTAAATACAGAATATTTAAATATCTCAAAAGCTTGTAATACTGCATTAAGCTCTACCTTTTGAGCTGATTGTTTGGGTACTAAAAATTTATAAGTTTTATCAGGTATAACCATTGCTGCTGTACCATTATTTGATACATCAGTGAATATATTTGAAGCATTCATGATAAGTGTTTTTCTTCTCAATTTTGGAAAAATTACAGGATGCGATGACCAAAAAGACAATAAAGGGTTAGATGGTAAGTGGTTATCAAATGAAACATTAGATTGGACCATGATTATTGCCCAAGTATTTAACTCATTAGCTAACTCATCAATTTGATTCAGAGTATATGGAGTAAAAATTTTATTGGAAGAAATTCCAAACACTCCCTTTGCTGCTTTAATTCCTTTGACTATTAATTATCCTAAAGCCTCAGGATACCTAGTAAGAATAGTGTAAGGAGAATAAGATAAATGTATCCATAATAATGGACCTTCTTGCCAAAATACTCCTGTAGGAATATTTTTTGTTGGTAGTACAATAAATAATAAAGGCAAACTTATATCAATTCTATCCAAATGCATATTTTCCATATATGTTTCATTGATTTTTAATGCCTTTCTTGCTTCAGGTGTTAACATGCGGGGTGAATTTTTATCTGATAGACCTTTTAGGGTATCAAATAAAGGTCCCAACTCTCCTGTTGGTATACCTAGATAAGGCCTTATCCAATTTATGTCTCCTAATAACTTTTGAAAGTTGTTATGTGATTTGAGTTGATGTACTCGTATTTGAATTTTTGGTGGACTGACCATGGTTGAGGATAACAGAACTCCTAAATAATTAATTGGAAAATTTAATTGTACTTTATCTATTGCTATCTCTACATTATAATTTTTAATAAGTTTGTAAGTGTGGCATAACTTTCTAGCAATGTGTTTTTAGCTTTGTGTGCTAATAATACATCATCCATATTGTGAAATATTTGTGTTCAGAATTTTGATTTCTAAGTGGCTGGATTACTTTGTTAACATAAATATGACACATAGTTGGGCTGTTAGCCATCCCTTGAGGGAGTACTTTCCATTCATATCTCTGATCAGGACCTTCATGATTCAGTGCAGGGATAGTAAAAGCAAAACCTGGACTATCCTTAGGAAGAATTATAATTGAAAAAAAAAAAACAATATTTAATATCTATAACTAAAACATACCAGGTTATTGGCAAAGCAGACAATTGAGGAATCCCTGATTGAGCAGGTCCCATAATAACCATCTCATTATTAATGGCTCTAAAATCTTGCAATAGTCTCCATTTACCAGATTTCTTTTTGATGACATAAATGGGAGTATTTTGGGGATATACAGTCGGTTGTATATGTCCTTCTGCTAATTGTTGTTTTACCAGGTCATGGACTGCTTGTATCTTTTCTTTAGTCAGGGGCCACTGAGGAACCCATACTGTCTTTCTGATTTTCAGGTAATTTTTATTGTCTCAGTGGCCCTTTCTGAAAATCCAACCCATGTCTCTCTGTTCCTTGATCTATTTGTATTGGTGCTGCTATGACTTATTCTTGTTTTTCTAATCTTTTTTTCTTTCCTAAAACCTTGTCTAGTCATAATAGTGGCTGCATTTTGGTTGATGTTATTTGTTAATGTCAAACCTAATTGATCTGGGACATCTCGTCCCCATAAATTTATGGGAAGATGATCCAATACATATGGCTGTATAGTTCCTTCACATCCTTTAGGATCCTTCCTATCTAATACCATTTTACTTCTATGGGGATTAGTCGCCACTTATAGGCCTCGAAGCGTTTGAGTGGCTTGTTGTAATGGCCAATGTTTTTGCCATTCTTGACGAGAGATGATGCTAATGTCTGCACCTGTATCCAGTAGCCCATTCAATTCATGCCCTTGAATATTTAGTTTTAGCATGGGGCGAGAATCTAAATTTAAAGAAAGCATAGCCAAATCTACACCTGTGGAGCCTAATCCCTTGGAACATCTTTCTACAGTACGACTGGAAAATTTATCATATAGGCTGGGTATTATTAGTAACTGTGCTATTCTATCTCCTTGTGAAATTACTGATATGTCGTTTGGAGAACTGGCTATAATTTTTATTTCACCTCCATAATCGGGATCAATCACCCCAGGACTTATCATAAGTTCTTTTAGAGTAGAAGAGCTGCATCCCAATAATAAGCCCATGGTTCCTTTGGGAAGAGGTCCTTTTACCCCTGTGGGAATGATTTGAACTCCCATCTCTGGAGTTAGTACTGATCTGGCAGAGGCGCAGATGTCCAACACTGTGCTCCCTCTGGTTTGTCTGATGAGGGATCTGATGGACAATGTGTCCTGGGCACTACCCAGATGGGGTTGCTGGGTTCCTCCAGTGCTCTGTATATTTGTGGTTTGTGGCCCCGGAGCATTGGAACCCCCTGTCCATTTATTTGGCAATTGAGCCCAATGCCTTTCTCCATGATATCGTAGATAAACACCTGGTCCTTGTTCATTTTTTGATAATTGAGTACCCTCTATGGTGGTTTGAGAACAGCACTCATTAGCCCAATGTCTCCCTCTATGGCATTGTGGCCAAATACCTGGTATTCTACTCCTTTGATACCTAATATTGTTAAACCCTCCTTCTATGGGCCAATTCCTTTTAAAATGTCCTGTTTCTTCACATTGGTAGCATGTTCTTGGTCTGGCATCTAAAGCCTGTTTTACTGTAGCTGCCACAATTTGCCCTTGTTCATTAATGTATCTGGCAACTAAAGCCTGTTATACTGCAGCTGCCATGACTTGCTCTTGTTCATTAATGTCTCTACATAATTAAATCAATGTGTTTAAATCTTCATTTTTCCATGGTCTAATGATATCTCTGCAACAACGATTCGCTTGCTCATAAGCCAGTTGTTTTAGTAATGGCATTGCTTGTTCTGTATTCCCAAAAAATCTGGTAGCTCTTTGAATAAGCCTATCTACAAATTCAGCATAAGGTTCATTAGCTCCTTGTATTACCTTACATAATTGACCTTGTAAACCTCCATGTTCTTGTAAATTCTTCCATGCCTTAATTGCATCTACACCAATTTGTGCACATACACCATGATCATATGCAATTTGCTGCTGCTGATCTTCATAAGGTCCCTTTCCTAACAACATATCTAGATTTCTCTGAGGATAACCAGCTCCTGCATTTCGCCTAGCTGTCTCCTTTCAACATTCCTCATTGGCAACCTTCCATAACATGCATTGTCCTCCATTTAACACAACATTACACATATTAGCCCAATCCACTGGCTTCATGTTCAAGTTGTTAATGGATTCGACCATGATTACATTGAAGGGTGCTTGAGGACGATAGGTTGTTACAGCCTCTTTTAGCTGCTTCACTGTTTTGAAATTTAAAGCATGGTAAACACGCTGCCCTCCTCCCTCAAATACAGGGCATGTTAATATTTGAGATCTTGTCTCAGGATCCTAACTATCAACTGCGGGAGTTGGGGGCCTCCCAGCATAAGAAAGTGGCCTTGTTAGTTGGACACTTATGTCATCTGGTGATAGAAAGGTGTTAGTAGCAGTCTCCTGTTGTAAATTTCCCCTGATGTTTTTTACTGTTTTACACTTTCTTTCTCTGTCTAACTAGCTTTAGAGGCCTTCTCTTTTACTTGAATTTTTTCCTCTGTCTGACTAGTTCGAGAGACGTTCTCTTTTACTTGAATAGTTTCCTCTATCTGACTAGCTCAAGAGACCTTCTCTTTTACTTGAATTTTTTCTTCTGTCTGACTAACTTGAGACACCTTCTGTTTTACTTGAATCAATATGTCTTCTTCTTCCTCTACCATTGACTGAACTGAAGGCTTTGAAATAAGCAAACAAGATATGAATGTCCACAATGGCAATGTGCCAACTGGCAGAATCCCTGGGCTTTTCTTTTCTATTCTTTTTAAATCTGCACCATGATGGTTCCATTGTGATATATTTAACAACTCCTCCGTAAAAAGCCATGGTCTACATTTTTGAATTGTATCAACAATTGCCATGACTGCTCTTGATTTTACTGGGATGCCTCCTTCCTCTAACAATTTACTTAACACTTTTTTGGTTTGTTTTTTACTAATTTTTGTTCCCATATTTCTACTATAATACAACCAACAAGATAACACCAAACAAAAAAAGAGATAGAACGAAATAAAAATGGAACAACAAAAAATTATTATAGCCTTTCTCCCTATCTGCTCCTCAGACACAAATAGTTTTTCCTCAGATGTGAGCAGTTTTTCTTCCATCTCACTCATCTCCAGGGACAGGCAACTTAAAACAAAAGAGGAATCATAAAATGGCTACCCATCCTCTCGCCCTGCCCTCAAGAGCGAGCAGTTTACCTTATCAGTTACCCTCAGTCGCTCCCCATATGAGCCACCAAATGCCGCTGTCTGGCTGGGCACAATCAGAATCCACTTGTCAAAAGAAACTAACTTTATTTTTAGAACCACACACGCCAAGCAAAACAGCCTCTCAGGAAAAATCCTCAGAACCCCAACTCCAAACACCAGCTTCCCAAAAGCCTCTCCCTCCCACACAAGCCTCTATCCACTTCTCACAATCCTCCTGCTCTTGAGGCAGATTGGCTGGGTCACGTGGGCAGAGCCAAAAAAGTCCCCCAATGAGCAGCTCCATGGTCTGAATGGGCAGGGAAACAGCCCAATAAGCATCACCGCAGAGGAGCCAATCAGCTAGATGTTGCTGGGGCTGCTGTGAGCCAATCATAAGCTGGAAGTCTGAAAGGCGGGGAAACATCTCAATGAGCATCTCCAATGAGCATCACCACAGAGGAGACAATGAGCTAGAAGTTGCTAAGGCCGCTGTGAGCCAATCATCAGCCTGCAGCTGAAAGTTTGCTGGCACCTGGAAGTTTGCTGTGGCCCCTTCGGCTGTGACTATCAACTGGATACGTATGCACCATTCACTGAAGTTAGTTTTCAGTAATAGAAAACAAATATGAATTTCAGGTGGATGAATATTTCTGAAAATAATCTTGTGAAAAGTTGATTATAAATCCACATACTTGAACATGAATGAATTTAGGGAGTGTAAATAAGACACATATATTTCATATTTTGAAAAATCTGGAGAGTGTGTATGTGTGTATACACACACACACACACACAAATTTTAAAATGTAGCAACATATATGCCAATCGAAATTCACCAAGAAATATACATCATTCACAGATCTAAAAATATTCAATTTACTTAACAGGGATTTATGTATAATGTTGTTCTCCTAGGAAGCTCACCCATAGGTTCAATTTTCAGTTCCAACAGCATCTAGGAGGAGTGATCTCTTCTCAAAATTTGTATCTGCCAAATCAGCTACCGCACAAAAATATACACTTGATAAAAGGTAGGATTCTTTATGTGCATATAAAATAGATGTGCTGAATAGGATACAGAGAAAGGGAGACAGGAATTCACATATTTGTTAACTTTAAAAACACATGGAGAACTATTTCAATTAAAAATTGACTAGAATTATAACACCTACTTGCAAAAGGCAAGTCCAAATATATACCATGCCTTCTCTGAACAGCTTCTATTTCTTTTCTGTTAGGATTCTTTTTCTCCATCATATTAGGATTAGTAGTCAGATTCTAGTACAGTATGGGTTAGTGTCAGGGATTCAGTATTTCAAATGGAAAATAGGAAAATGAATCCAATGTCTATGCAAACATATGCTAAACAAAAATCTTTCCACTCTCATCCAGAAAAATGCCTTGACATTACCTTCGCCCCAAGTATGACACAATTAGAGGAGAAGAATTAGAAAATCTGTTAATACATATGTGGAATGGAAAATGCTCAGGAGTTCACAAACTTGAAGGTGGTAGAGGAGTTTCCAAAAGTAAGGGAAAGGGTAAACACTCCAGAAACATGGAGCTCTGCTTGCCTAAAGACTTCTTGAGAAACTGCCTCTGAGGTTGGGCACTTGAAATATACGTTGTTGTCAGAAGCTTTAGCTTTCTTTGTAGTGAGACCATCAAAGCTGGGTCTTCATCTATGTGACCTGGAGGATGTTGTTTCTTATTTTCCTAATGAACATGTGGCAGCAGTTCTGAATTCTCTCTTTGTAGGTAAACTGTGGCAACTTGGGGCTAAGTGTCTCCCTGTTTGGACTGTGAACCCAGTTGGTAATCCTCCAGTTTTCGTGGTGTTTCTTGCTGCTGCACTTGGAGTTTGGTATTTGCTACTTGAAATACAAGGATTTCAACTGGGGCACAGTGCTGGAGGGATTTCTGTCACATGTGGTGTGTCAGGGTCTGCATATAAATGCACCAACCAGGCTTCTATCGCACATGCTTGCCCCCTTGACCATAGCAACTTGATTCTGAACATTGCCCTGAAAAATCTCCATATAACAAGATGCCTTTACATATAAGGGTCTGCTGGCTGCAGCATGTCAGTCACAAGCCATTTGGAAGCCAATGGCAGATCCACATGGCCCCAACACAGATGTTTTATCACACACCTGCACATCACTGCTCTAGGCCCCAACTCAGCAGTCTCCAAATTACTGGCATCTCTGTTCTACACCATTCTCATGAAACCAAGTCAATCAAGGCACTGTCTTGTACACTCATGATCAACAGCATAAGATCCAAAGTTACTCCAGTGCCATCTGGTCATGGGAATTTAAAAAATGTCATGGTACTTATCTAGCCATTTTTAAAGGATGAAGTTGGAGGCACTGTGGGTTTAAATTTATTCAGGAATCATTAAATGTTGAGGAAGTTTATTTCAATGAAAGTTCTGGAGAACTCTCAGAGGAAAATCTTCCCAAAGAGTGACCAAAAAGTCACATGAAGCCAGGCCCATTGAGGTCTACAATATGAGGTCCATGTGAGTTTTGACTCTCAACTATTGCTGCCAAGTCTTTCAGAATGAAATCATGTGATATCCTGGCTGAGATTCCCAGTGTTCTGTGGAAAGCTACCCTGGTCCAAGATCTCAGTTTCCAAGAGCGACTCTCATGCATGGCCTCCTAAAACCCCAACACAATTCATGGCAATACTTCTCTGACGTCAGTTCTAGACCTCAGTCTCTAAGGGTATCACACCAGAGTTCAAGCCCAGGTGGACCCAGTCATCACTTCCAACCACCACACAAATAAACACAATTAAAACCAAAACACTCCCACAAGGCCCTCATCCTCTTCCATATAGACACTAATCATAACCTCTTGCTGGAGTTTTCCATGAGGGGTGCAGCCCAAGACAGTGTTCAAAAGAGCTCCCTTGCCACTTATTTTCCTAAAGTCAGCGTGGTTTTTTACCATTTTTGTTTTGGATACACACATGGAATCTTTCTTTAGATCCATGAGGTGCTGAGAATCTAAGCCACAGCATCACACAGGGCCAAGAGGCTGAATCAGACACATCCTTATCCTAAGCAATTAAACAAAGAGTGACAGGTGATGCGCATGCATTTCCATTTGAAAACAGTTTTCATCAGTCTTCCCAAATGGGTGGACTGAGGCAAAGACCTCCTGACGTTCAGGTCAACAGAACAATAGGTAAGCAAAAGGCCAAAAGAAGGGTTTTTCCACTGAGACATTACTGGTCACACTGATATCTGTGTTTTCTGAGATGCTCCCATTTCCTTCAGCTATCCAGTACATGGCCATGTCACAGAGCTTGGAGGGGTACATATCTTGGACACAAATCCATAAGACTATTTTGGAGAGTGGCCAGAATTTAAAAAGAAAACATGAACTTAGGAATTTAGTAGGTGTTGCACATCTATAAGACAAGTCACAGTCCATTAATAAATCGGGCAGGATGAATGCTGGGAAGCTTCCTAATAGACAGGACACATCCTTGATGCATTCTCCTTTCTAATGTCATCAACCATGGACACAGTGGAATACATAGATAAAGAAACACTCACCTTGTCAAACGACCTACTATAAAGAGTCCACACCAAACCAAAAAAAACCCGCCTTTTCCACCTATTCTCAGAAGATGAGACAGAACCAAAAACTCACACCCACACCCACAAAGGCACCTCCTTTCCCCAAGTAGGTCTGTGACTATACAGTGTGTCCTCTGAATGGTGGGCCATACTATGTTACCCCAAAATGGCCTGTCTTGTCTCAGATCTGTTTTCTTTGGCCAACTCTGTGAAGTTGTGAGGATCCATTGGTGAGCCACTTTCTGCTTTCTCAGGAAGGGCCCCTCTTCTGAGCTTTTCTGGCATTTGGCCATCCTCACATCAGTAGGTACCAAGAAAGACTGACTCTGTCCTTGGTAAATCCAAACAAGTGAGACCATTGGGACTGGTACTGGGACTGGCTCTGTGTGCCTGGTTTCCTGGATCCCAAGTTCAGAGATTCCATCACCAAGAAAGTGAGGTAGGTCACTTCCTTCAGGTACTGAATGAGGTCACAGCCTTGGCAACCACTTTGTCCTAACAGATGCTTCCAAGGGTCCCATGAGATGGAGGCTGCACCTACTTCCTCTGACATTTTCATAAGTTAGAATGGTATATCAACCATAGGTACTGGGGAACAGCTCTCCACAGAGGCTTGGTTTGGTCCATCTTCTCTACATTAAGAAGAGAGATTCTGATTAAGACACAACCCTTTATCCTGACCATGTTTTTTTGCCATGGAAGATGACTTTTGCCCTCTCAGGTCGTTCATAGCATCCTACACATTCTCCAGGGATTATTTCTACATGGACCTTTGAGGTTCTCAGCAGGTGGAAGATCCATACATTCCTGTATTGTAATACCAACTCTGTCTCTGCTCTTCTGTAAAGTTAGATTGAGGAACAGTGTATGGTTAGGATTAATAACATGTTCAATATGGGTTAGGAATCATTCTGCTTGATGAACAATGTTATTGGAAACCTGCGATATTTACATGAAAATATAGGTGAAATATAAGTATTGAAATATAAATCTAGGTAAGATTTGAATCCTAGAAGGGAATTTGGCCTTTGAGTGGGATACTTAGCTTTGAATTATGTTCTGCACATATGTCTCAGATAAACTGATATGCAATGGCATAGATCCTTGTACCTTCGATGATTGAATGTAGAAGAGAGCATCCAGTTAAAAAAGGGATTTTTGCTAGGATTAGGAATATAGTCGGTAGGATTACGAAGAAGATTGAGTATAGAATTTGGACCAAAAGTTCTTTAGCAATAGGGTTTCTGGTAGAGATTGAATATAAATGTCAGCACATGTGAAGAGTCAGTCACAATGATGAACTGGGGAAAAAAGTAGGAAAGCAGATGTGAATAGAGAGTAGGAAATCAGGCAAATTATAAAATGAGTGAGAGGTTTAGACAGTTTCAACAGGGTGAGATTGAAAATGTAGTCTTAGGAAGAAACACATATGTAATCACCAATAGGATTGACATTTGAGAGCATTAGGCAACCTGGACATGGATGTTTTTAGTAATCCATGTTCACTTTCCATTTAGGCTTTGGGAAAGTCATAAGTGTGACCTTTGCATTTTGTGTAAAGAATATTACTGTGATAAAATGTATATGTAGATCAGTTGACATGCATATTTTTTCCACCATTTCTGGGAGCAATATTTTGAAGATATAGAAATTATTGTTGGGAGTACACAGAGGTGTACCATGTGTCTATCAATATATAGACAATGCATGAATAGACCATACTGTGAATAAATGATATAACTGGTTTCACTTTGAATAATGGATTGCATTGATATCTGAAAGTATACAAGAAATCTTATATTGATGTACAATCATTCATTTAAACCAGTTTTACATCTAATGGTAATATTAGTGTTATGTTTTATCATGATGGGTGTGTCAGTTTTGCTTCAAAAGTGATAATGGAAATCGAAAATAATGTGTTTGGAAAGAAGTGTCACAAAAAGAGAAGTCAAGAAACATGGAGGAATACATGTGTTCTGAAGCAAAAGTGATTGAAAGCAAAACAAATGTGTATATATTTGCTAAATTGTGGATGAAATATACATCCTATGATGTGCATTAACTGGAGAAATAGTAATGTACCAGTGTTGAATAAAAATGAACGTCAAAATACACATTATATCACATAGGAATCTTCTTGCATTGATGTTAAACTGGGTCAGTTACTGTATAAATATTAGAATTTTATTTTGGTGTTATAATACAATTTATTTTAGCACTAGCATGCCACACAATGTAGAAGAAAGAGCAATGGATTTTTAGTTATAACACTAATAATCTAGCATTTAATGATTATTTTGGGGAGTCTAGAATTTACATAAGGCTATGCAACATAATTTTTTGTATTTAACATTCATAAAATCTTGGAATTTTGGTAATATTTCTCCTTTTTTTATTTTTTCAGTTGTTGATAGACCTTCATTTTATTTATTCGTATGTGGTGCTGAGAATATAACCCACTGCCTCACACATGCTAGACAAGCATGTTAACACTGAGTCACAAACCCAGCCCCTCCACTTTTATCTTTTCATCAAACACTCCTCTCCCTCTTCTTTACTCACTTTCTTCCTCATTTTCCCCCTTCTCTCTCTTCCTTTTTCATTTTCCCTCCATAAGTATTTTTCTCTCATAGCATTACAAACAGTACTATGCTATGAAATTTACATTTAAAACTGTTTTTTATAGTCATTCTTTTTTCTTGAGAAAATTTAAAAATTATAACCACCTGATAAATATATTACAATACATTTATTATGCATATGTATCTATATTCATGCATATGTGTTACATATATATATATATATATTTATATTATATATATATATATATATTTATATTTATATATATATATATATATATATATATATATATATACACATATATATTTAAAAGTACTTTGATTAGCCTGTTAGAAATAATATAGACAAAGTCTTTCTTAATTCTCAAGTCTTCCAGAATTAACATCTTACAGTGAAAATCAAATAAACATATTTAAGTAGACAGGTATCATTCTTATTTATCAATACTGATAATTTAAGGTTTTTATATCACATTTAGCTGTAATATGGCATATTAACTCTTTTGAATTAGAGAATTTTTTTTTGAACAACCTATTATTTAAGGACCATATGCACTGACATTTTAAATGGCTTTCTTGTGATTTCACTTTCTATCAATTGCATATTAATTGCCAAATACTTATTTTAGTAATTTTCATATTCATAATTGATATAAAGTCAATTGATTAATTCTTTTTGTAAGGAGTTACTAATTACAGTAGGGACAGTATTAATAATTCTAAATCTTTATAAAAATGGTACAAAAATATTTTCATGCAAAATTATGTATAATTGCATGCTCTAAATGTTTGATTGTTGATACATATAATAAAGAGCTTTTGATGAGTCTCTTCCCCAGTAAAACAGAAAATGCAAAGATATAGTTGGGTATGTATGTCCAAACAAACATATGGAATAATACACATTATCATCTAGAAACTATTAAATAAAAGATGAAAAGAACAATCCAACACATTGTACCAACTTGTCAGATGAGGTAGTATTCTGGAAGAATAGCCTAAGTCTAGACCTGTTCCATGTCAAAATATTCACAAAAAAATAAAATATGAAAAATATAGGAAATGCTATGAGTTTTTCTTGAAGGTAAGTGGATTATCCTTTAATCTCAATTATGTGCATTTTTAAAAGCCAGTTTTCTGGTAAAATAAATTTGTGATAGTTACAAGTACACAAAACAAAGTTTCTGCTTAGCAAAATGAATGCATCTCAAGTCTTTTTTAGCTGATTTCTTCCCACTCAACTTTAAACCTTTATTTATTTATTTTTTATTGGTTGTTCAAAACATTACAAAGCTCATCCTATATCATCTTTCATACATTTGACTCAATTGGGTTATGAACTCCCAATTTTCCCCAAATACGAGTTGCAGAATCACATCGGTTACACATTCACATTTTTACATAATGTCATATTAGTGACTGTTGTATTCTGCTACATTTCCTATCCCCTACTATCCCCTACTATACCCCCTCCCATCCCCTCCCATCTTCTTTCTCTACCTCATCTGCTGTTGTTCACTTCTCTCCCTTGCCCCACCTTTCCCCAATTTTCCCTACCCCATTGTTTGAAGATGCTATCCTACTTCCATTGCATGCTTTTAGCCCCTTTTTCAAATATAAGAAAGTTGTAATTTTGAGGATTGGTTTCTGTGTCCTCTATTCTGTACCATTGTTCCACCTGCCTATTTTGTTACCAGTACCACGCTGTTTTTGTTACTATTGCTTTTAGAACAGTTTGAACTCTGGTATCACTATACCTCCAGATTCATATTTTCTGTTTAGAGTTGCTTTTGCTATTCTGGGTTTTTTGTTTTTCCATCTTCTAAGATCTTCTTCTCTCTCTCTCTTTACGGTTCTGTAGTTTTCAGTATATAAAACTTTCACGTCTTTTGTTAGGTTGATTCCCAAGTATTTTATTTTATTTGAGGATATTGTGAATGGAGTGGTTTTCCTCATTTCCATTTCAGAAGTTGTGTTGCTGACATACAGGAATGCCTTTCATTTATGCGTGTTAATTTTATATTCTGCCACTTTGCTGAATTCATTTATTAACTCTAGCTGTTTCATTGTAGACCCTTTGGGGTCTGTTAAATATATTTTCATGACATCTGCAAATAGCGATAATTTAAATACTTCTTTTCCTATTTTTATGCCTTTAATTTTTTTTTGTCTGTCTAATTGTTCTGGCTAGTATTTCAAGAACTAAATTGAATAGAAGTGGTGATAGAGGGCATCCCTGTTTTGTTCCAGATTTTAGAGGGAATGCCTTCAGTTTTTCCACATTTAGGATGATGCTAGCCTGAGGTTTAGCATATATAGCTTTTACAATGTTGAGGTAAGTTCCTGTTATCCCTAGTTTTTCTAGTGTTTTGAACATAAAGTGATGCTGAACTTTGTCAAATGCTTTTTCTGCATCTATTGAGATGATCATATTGTTCTTGTCTTTATGTCTATTGATGTGGTGAATGGCATTTATTGATTTCCGTATATTGAACAAGCCTTGCATCCCAGGGATGAATCTTACTTGATCATGGTGCACAATTTTTTTGATATGCTTTTGTATTCGATTCGCCAGGATTTTATTGACAAGTTTTGCATCGAAGTTCATTAGAGACATTGGTCTGTAGTTTTCTTTCTTTGAAGTGTCTTTGTCTGGTTTCGGGATCAGGGTGATTTATCCTCATAGAATAAATTTGGAAAAGCTCCTTCTTTTTGTTTTTCTTGAAATAGCTTGAAAAATATTGGTATTAATTCTTCTTTAAAGGTTTTGTAGAACTCCGCTCTATACCCATCCGGTCCATGGCTTCTTTTGGTTGGTAGTTTTTGATGGCTTCTTTCATTTCTTCCTTTGTTATTGGTCTGTTTAAATTGCGTGTGTCTTCCTGACTCAATCTGGGCAGATCTTATGACTTAAAAAATTCATCGATATCTTCACTATCTTCGATTTTATTGGAATATAGTGTTTCAAAATACTTTCTAATTATCTTCTGTATTTCTGTAGTGTCTGTTGTGATATTGCCTGTTTCATCCCGTATGTTAGTAATTTGAGTTCTCTCTCTTCTTCTCTTCATTAGCATGGCTGTGGGCCTGTCAATCTTATTTATTTTTTCAAAGAACCAACTTTTAGTTTTATCAAATTTTTTAATTTTTTTTTGTTTCAATTTTGTTGATTTCTGCTCTAAATTTAATTATTTCTTGTCTTCTACTACATTTGCTGTTGTTTTGCTCTTCCTTTTCTAGGTTTTTGAGGTGTAGTGTGAGTTCATTTATTTGTTGATTTTTTTCTTTTTTTGAGGAAAGAACTCCAAGAAATGAACTTCCCTCTTAAACTGCTTTCATTGTGTCCCATCGATTCCGGTATGTTGTGTCTGTATTGTCATTTGTCTTAAGAATTTTTTTTATCTCCTCCATTATGTCTTTTGTAACCCATTGATCATTCAGTAGCATGTTGTTCATTTTCCATGTGATGTAGGATTTTTCCTTCCTTCTTTCATCATTGATTTCCAGTTTCATTCCATTATTATGAGATATAGTGCATGGTATAATCTCCATGCTTTTATATTTACTAAGAATTGCCCTATGGCATAATATATGGTCTATCTTTGAGTAGGATCCTTGTGAAACTGAGAAGAACGTGTATCCACTTGATGATGGCTGATATATTCTATATATGTCGTTTAAGTCTAGGTTACAAATTGTGCTGTTGAGTTTGATAGTTTCTTTATTCAGTTCTTGTCTAGAGAATCTGTCTAATGCCGAGAGTGGTGTCTTGAAGTCACCCATAATTATTGTGTTGTAGTCTATTTGGCTATTGAACTTGAGGAGAGTTTGTTTTATGAACATTTCAGCTCCATTGCTTGGTGCATACAAATTCATAATTGTTATGTCTTGTTGGTGGATGGTCTCTTTTAACAGAATATAGTGTCCTTCTTTATCCCTTTTGATTAACTTAGGTTTGAAGTTGATTTTATTCCACATGAGTATGGCCACTCCTTCTTGCTTCTGAGGGCCATGTGAGTGGTATGATTTTTCCCAACCTTTTACCTTCACCCTGTGTATGTCTTTTCCTATCATATGAGTCTCCTTAAGGCAGCATATTGTTGGATTTATTTTTTTTGATCCAGGTTACTAGCCCATTCTCTTGATTGGTGAATTTAGGCCATTAACATTTAAGGTTACAATTGAAATATGATTTGTTCTTCCAATCATGTTTATTTATTTATTATGTTTTAGTTTGGCTAGTTTTTACTTTTTTGGTTATTTTCCTCCCCCTTTACTGAGATACCTCCTGCTGTTAGTTTTCGGCACTATTTATCAATTCCTCTTCTTGTAGTATTTTGCTCAAAATGCTTTGCAGTGCTGGTTTTCTGGCTGCAAATTCTTTTAGCTTTTGTTTATTGTGAAAGACTTTAATTTCGTTTTCAAATCTGAACCTTAATTTTGCTGGATACAGTATTCTTGGTTGGAATCCATTATTTTTCAGCATTTGAAATACATTGTTCAAGGATCTTCTCGCTTTCAAAGTCTGTGATGAAAAATCAGTCATTAACCTAATTGGTTTTCCCCTGAATGTAATCTGCCTCCTTTCTCTTATAGTGTTTAATATTCTCTCCTTGTCCTGTATGTTGGCAATCTTCATAATTATATGTCTTGGAGTTTGTCTATTATGATTTTGAATGTTTGGGGTCCTGTAGGCTTCCAGGATTTGACAATCCGATCCATCTTTCATCTCTGGGATGTTTTCTAGAATTATTTTATTTAATATGTTCTCCATTCCTTTGGTTTGAATCTCTATGCCTTCTTCTATCCCAATGACTCTCATTTTTTATGACATCCAATATCTCTTGAATAGATTGCTAGTGGGATTTAAGCCTCTTTTCTGTGTTGATTATATTCTTTTCAAGTTGATAAACTTTGTCTTCATTATCTGATATTCTGACTTCTGCTTGATCTAGTCTATTTGTAATATTCTCGTTTGAGTTTTTAATTTGGTTCATACTTTCCTGCATTTCTAGTATTACTGTTTGATTTCTTTTAAGATCTCTATCTCCTGGTAAAGCTTGTTGTTTGCCATTTGAGTTTGTTTGTTTAATTCATTTTCAAAATATACTTTTATTGCTTGGACTTGCTGCCTCATGTCTTCTCTAATATTCCTTTCCATCTGAGTTAGGTATGCCTTAAGTTCTTTCCCTATCCCTGTTTCTGATGCTTCTAGGTCCTCCTTTAGAATTAAGTTGTCCTGCATTGTTTGTACTCCTTTCTTTCCCTTGTTTTTTCATGATGCTCATGTTACTTTCCAGCTCTATTTGATTGCTGTGTTTCTGTTTTATTCTATAGATTTGTTTCGGTGTTGTGTATCTCTGTTGTCTCTCCTTTGTGTTGGTAGACTATGCCTGCTAAAGTGGATTCCACTTGTAGGGAATTCCGAAGGCCGAGCTCCAGTGACGTCACCCCTCTGCTTTGGCGGGCCCAGGCTCCTTGCCGAAATGTTCGAATACGGGGATGGAACTGGACTGTCTCCAGTTGGTTTCAGCTCTAGGTCACTGGCGGGTGGGCAATCACTAGCCACCCAGTGGCGCAGTCGGTCTCCTGCGCGCCGGTGTTCTCCAGACGCCCAGTCACGCGGACAGCAGGTGGACTGTCACCTGCGCTTCTGTGTTCTCCAGCTTCCCAGTCACAAGAGCCTGGCCTCTAGTCCCCTGGTTTCTCCTGCTAGTCCTGGTTTCTCCTGCTAGACTAGATTTCCCCTGAGTGATGCTTCTCTTCAGTTCAATCTGTATTCTGGGCCTGTCATTTGTTGGGTGTGGAGGGTGTCTATTGGAACCCAGACACTCTATTGTTTTGAGGATCAGTCAGACCGGATCTCCGGTTGCACATTTGGCTCGTTTTTCAGACCCAATTACCAGATCTCAGTGCTAAAAATCTTTCTTATAGGTTTTGGTGCACCCCCATTTTGCTGTAAGTTCTTAACAGATAGTTTTTTGTGGTTCTATCTCGTTATTCACCTGTGCAGTGGCGCATTACACTGGGTGTGATGCACTCTATTCGTGGCCATCAGGCAATGATGAAATATTATGCTTTGTATGCAGCATTTACTGAAGTTAGTTTTCAGTATTAGGAAACAAATATGTATTTCAGGTGAATGAATAATGTGAATTTCTGAGAATAATCTTGTGAAAAGTTGATTATGAATCCACATACGTGAATATGAATGATTTTAGGGAGTGTATAATAAGACACATATATTTCATATTTTGAAAAATCGGGAGAGTGATATATATATATATATATATATATATATATATATATATATATATATATATATACAGAAACACACTCACAGACATTAAAAAGTAGCAATATATATGCCAATCGAAATTCAAAATGAAATATATATCCTTCACATATCCAAAAAAATACATTTTACTGAAAATGGATTTATGTATAATGTTGTTCAACTAGGAGGCTCACCCATAGGTTGAAATTTCAGTTCCAAAAGGGTTTAGGAGGAGTGATCTCTTCTCACAATTTGTATCTGCCAAGTCAGCCACCTCAGAAGAAAGTCTGTGTGATACCAGGTAGTATTCTATATGAGCATATAAAAATACATGTGCTGAATAGGTGACAGAGAAAGGGAAGAGGAATTCACATATTTGTTAACGTTAAAAACACATGGAGAAATATTTCAATAAACATTGACTATATTTATAACTCCAACCCCATATAATGCAAAAGGGAAGTCCAAGTATACACCATGCCTTCTCTGAACTGTTTGTATTTCCATTCTGTTAGGGTTACTATTCTCCATCATATTAGGATTAGTAGTCAGAGTCTAGTAGGTTATGGATTAGTGTCAGAGATTCAGTATTTCGAATAGAAAATAGAAAAATAAACCCATTGTGTTTGCAAATATGTGTGATACAAAAATCTTCCCACTCTCATTCAGAACAATACCTTGACATTACCTTCTCCCCTAATAAGACACAATTAGAGGAGAAGAGTTAGAAAATCTGTGAATACATATCTGGAATATAATATTCTCGGTGTTCACAAGCTGGGAGGTGGTAGAGGAGTTTCCAAAAGTAAGGGACAGGGTAAACACTCCACAAACATGGAGCTCTGCAGGCCTAAAGACATATTGAGAAACTGCCTCTGAGTTTGGGCACTTAAAATGTATGTTGTGGTCCGAAGCTTTAGCTTCCTCTATAGTGAGAGCATCAAAACTGGTCTGCATCTATGTGACCTGGGGGACATGGTATCTTATTTTCCAATGAACATGAGGCAGCAGTGCTGAATTCTCACTTTGTAGGTAAACTGTGGCAACTGGAGTCTAAGGGTCTCTCTGTGTGGACTGTGAAGCTAATTGATCATGCTCTACTTTTCTTAGTAGAGCACTGGGAGTTTGTTATTTGCTTCACAAATACAAGGAGTTCAACTTGATCAGAGTGCTGGAGGGAGTTCTGTCACATGTGGGGCCTCAGGGTCTGCAGGAGAATTCACCAGTCAGGCTTCTATTTCACATAGTTTGCCCCCTTGACCATAGCATCCTGATTCTGAACATTGCCCTGAAACCTCTCCATATAACAAGATGCCTTTACATATAAGGGTCTGCTTGCTGCACCATGTCAGTTACAAGCCATTTGGAAGCCAATGGCAGATCTACATGGCCCCAACACAGATGTTTTATCACACACCTGCCCACCACTGTTCTAGGCCCACTACTCAGCAGGCTCCAACTTACTGGCATCTCTGTTCTACACCATTTTTAAGAAATGCAGTCAAACAAGGCACTGTCTGGTATACTCATGATCAGCAACTGGACATCAAAAAGTTCTCCAGTGCCACCTGGTCATGAAAATTTCAAAAATTCCATGGTATTTCTCTAGCCATTTTTCAAGGATGAAGTTGGAGGCACTATGATTTTCAATTCACTCAGGAACCATTAAATGTTGAGGAAGCTCATTTCAATGAAAGCTCTGGAGAACACTCACAGGCAAGGCTTCCCAAAGGGTCGCCAAAAGGTCACATGAAGCCAGGCCCATTGAGGTCTGCAATGTGAGATCATGTGTGTTTTGCCTCTCAACTATGGCTGCCAAGTCTTTCAGAATAAAATCATGTGATATTCTGGCTGAGATTCCTCGTGCCTTGTGGAAAGCCTTTCTGGGCACAGATCTCAGTTTCAAAGGGCGACTGTCATTCATGGCCTCCTAAAATCCCAACACAACTCATGGCAATAATTCTCTGAGGTCAGTTCTAGAACTCAGTCTCTAAGGGGAATCACACCAGAGTTCAAGACCAGGTGGAGCCAGTCATCTTTTTCAACCGCCACACAAACTTCCAAAATTAAAACCCAAACACTCCCACAAGGCCCTCATCTTCTTCCATATAGATACTCATTATAAACTCTGGCTGGAGGTTTCCATGAGGGATGCAGAACAAGACAGTGTCCAAAGTTAGCTCCCTTGCCCCTCATTTGCCTAAAGTCGGGGTGGCCTGAACACCTTCCTGTGAACCTGGAGTGATCAAATAGTGTGCCGTTAACACTGCTCTGCTTCTCCAATTTGAGGACGACTGACTGTGGGGTTTAGATTCTTTATGTGAATTGGAAGCATGAGAAAATGCAAGCACCTTTGGGCTTGCCTCTCCTTGGCTTTGAAGAATGCATTTGACCCAAAGAATCCCTCTTCTCACTTGATGGAGGTCAGGAACCTTACAGAGGAAGGCAAGAGACTTCATCCACAATGACTGCTCTTTTGATCATTTTGGTTTTGGATGAACACATGGGATCCATCAGGTGCTGAGAATCTAACCACAGCCTCACACAGGGCCAAGAGGCTGTTTCAGACAAATCCATTTCCAAAGCAATTAAGCAAAGAGCTACAGGTGATGTCCATTCATTTCCATTTGAAAACTTTTTTTCTTCAGGCTTCACAAAGAATTGGCCTGTGGTAAATACCTTCCTGATATTCAGGGCAACAGAACAATAGGTAAGCAAAAAGCCCAAATCAGGGTTTCTCCACTGAGACTTTCCTGGTCACACTAGCTACCCACTACATGGCCATATAACAGAGCTTTTAGGTGGTAAATATCTTGGACACAAAACCATGAAGCTATTCTGCAGAGTGTCCAGAATTCAGAAAGAAAACAGAAACTTATGAAGATATCAGGTGTTGCCCTTTGATAACAAAAGCCACAGTCCATTTATAAATTGGGCAAGATGAATGCTGGGAAGCTTTCTACTAGACAGGACACATCCTTTGATGCATTCTTATTTCTAATGTCTACAACCATGGACACAGTGGGATACACAGACATAGAAGCACTCGCATTGCAAAATGACTAACTAGAAACAGTCCACGCCAATCCAAACAAACAGTCTTTCCTACCTATTCTCAGAACATGAGACAAGACCATGAACATACACCCACACCCACAAAGGCACCACCTTTGCTCCAAGTAGTTCTGTGATTACCCAGAGTGTCCTCTGAATGGTGGGCCATACTATATTCCCCCCAAATGGCCTGTCCTGTCTCAAATCTGGTCTCCTTGGCCAATTCTGTGAAGTTGTCATTAGCAATGGGTGAGCCACTACCTGCTTTCTCAGGAAAGGCCCCTCTTCAGAGCTTTTCTGGCATTTGAACATCCTCACATCTGTAGGCACTAAGAAAGACTGATTCTGTCCTTGGTAAATTGAAGCAAGTGAGACCACTGGGCCTGGGACTGCGACTGGCTCTGGGTGCAATTCTTCCTGGATCCCAAGTTCAGAGAGTTCCATTACAAAGGAAGTGAGGTGAGGTCACTTCCTTCAGAAACTGAATGAGGTCACTGCTTTGGCAACAACTTTGTCCAAATAGTTACTTCTAAGGGCCCATGAGATGGAGGCTGTTTCTACTTCCTGTAACACTTTCAAAAGTTAGAATGGTATATCAACCATAGGCACCTGGGAACACCTCTTCACACAGGCCTGGTTTGGTCTATCTTCTCTACATTAAGTTGATAGAGGCTGATACAGACACATCCCTTCATCCTCACCAGGTTGTTTGCCATGGAAGATGACTTTTGCTCTCTCGGGAACTTCACAGCTGCCTACATCTTCTCCAGGGATTATTTCTACATGGACCTTTGATGTTCTCAGCAGGTGGAAGATTCCCTACATTCCGGTATTTAAAGAGAAACTCTGTCCCTCCTCTTCTGTAAAGTTAGATTGAGGTAACAGTGTATATTTAGGGTTAATAACATGTTCGATTTGGGTTAGGAATCTCTCTGCTGGATGAATAATGGTATTGGGAACCTGTGATATTTACAAGAATATATAGGTGAAATATAAGTATGAAAACAGAAATGTAGGTAAGATATGAAGCCAGAAGGGCATTGGGCCCTTGAGTGGGATACTTAGGTTTGAATTATGTTCTGCACATGTGTCTCAGATGAATTGATATAAAATGGCATAGGACCTTTTACCTTGAATGATTGATTGTTGAAGAGAACATCGAGTTAAAAAGTGATAGTCAGTAGGATTAGTAAGATAGTCAGTAGGTTTATAAAGAAGAGTGAGTATAGGATTTGGACCAAAAGTTCTTTAGCAATAGAATTTCGGGTAGAGAGTGAATGTAAATGTCAGCATATGTGAAGTATGAGTCACAATGATGAACTAGGGAAAATATGTAGGAAAGCAGATATCAATAGAGATATTAGGAAATCAGGCAAAGTGTAAAGTGAGTGATAGAATTAGACATTTCCAATAGGCTTGAGGTTGAATATATAATCTTAGGAAGAAACAAATATGTAGTCATCAATAGGATTGACATTTGAGAGCATTAGGTAACCAGGACATGGTGGTTTTTGGTAATCCATGCTCACTTTCCATTTAGGCTTTGATACAATCATGAGTTTGACCTTTGCTTTTTGTGTCCAGAAAATTACTGTTATAAAATGTATATATAGATAAGGTGACATCAGTATTTCTTCCACCATTTCTGGGAGCAATATTTTGAAGAGGTACAAATTAGTAATGGGGGGACAAATAGGTGTACACTGTGTTTATGAATATAGAGATAATGCATTAATAGACCATACAGTGAATAAATAACATAACTGGTTCCAACTTTAAATAATGGATTGAATTGAAATGTGAAAATATACAGGAAATTTTATATTGATATGCATACATTCATTCCAACCAGTTTTACATCTAATGGTAATATTAATGTTATAGTTTATCATGAAGAGTGTGTGAGTTTAGCTTCAAAATTGATTATGGAAATCGAAAAAAATGTGTTTGGAAAGAAGTCTCATGAAAAGACCAGTCAAGTAACATGGAAGAATTCATGTGTTCTGAAGCAGGAAGTGAAACAAATTCTTATTAATTTGCTAACTAACTTGTGGATGAAATATATGTCCTATGATGTGCAAAAACTGAAGAAATACTAATGTACCAGTGTTGAATTAAAATAAAGGTCAAAATAGACATTAAGTCCCATAGGAATCTACTTGCATTGATGTTAAACTGGGTCTGTTACTGTAGAAATATTAGGATTTGTAAGCAACATTGATTGAAGTTAGTTCTCATACTGGGAAACAAATATGTATTTCAGGTAGATGAATATTTCTGAGAATAATCTTGTGAAAAGTTGATTATAAATCCACATACATGAACATGAATGAATTGATGGAGTGTATATAAGAGACATATATTTCATATTTTATAAAATCTGGAGAGTGTGTGTGTGTGTGTGTAAAAATACATTAAAAAGTATCAATATATATGCCAAACGTAATTTATCAGTAATATATATCATCCACAGATGAAAATATATTTATTTTACTGAACATGGATTTATGTATAAATTGTTCTACTGGGAAGCTCACCCATAGTTTTAATTTTCAGTTCCACCAGCGTTTACGAGATCTCTTCTCACAACTTGTTTCTGCCCAGTCAGCCAACTCAAAAAAATGTACGTGTGAGACCACGTAGGATTCTATATTTGCATATAAAAATACATGTGCTGAGTAGGCTACATAGAAAGGAAGACAGGAATTTACATATGTGTTAACATTAAAAACACATGGAGGACTATTTCAATTAAAAATTGAGTAGATTTAGAATACCTACCCTCTATCATGCAAAAAGGAAGTCCAACAATACACCATGCCTGCTGTAAACTGCTTGTATTTTCATTCTGTTTGGGTATTTTTCTCCATCATATTAGGATTA
This sequence comes from Callospermophilus lateralis, assembly GCF_048772815.1. Classification (NCBI taxonomy): domain Eukaryota; kingdom Metazoa; phylum Chordata; class Mammalia; order Rodentia; family Sciuridae; genus Callospermophilus; species Callospermophilus lateralis. The sequence goes on from NW_027512246.1 coordinate 127,055, forward strand.
GTAGTCAGAGTCTAGTAGGGTATGAGATAGTGTCAAGAATTCAGTATTTCAAATGGAAAATTGTAAAATGAATCAATGTGTATGCAAATGTGTGCTACACAAAAATTTTCCCACTCTCATTCAGAACAATGCCTTGACATTACCTTCACCCCAAGTAAGACACATTTAGAGGAGAAGAGTTAGACAATCTTTGAATACATATCTGAAATGAAAAATTTTCAGGAGTTCACAACCTTGGAGTTGGTAGAGGAGTTTCCAAAAGTAAGGGACAGTGTAAAATCTCCACAAACATGGAGATTTACTAGCCTAAAGACTTCTGGAGAAACTGACTCTAGGTTGGGCACTTGAAATATATGTTGTTGTCAGGAGCTTTAGCTTCCTTTCTAGTGAGACAATCAAAGCTTGGTCTGCACATCTGTGACCTGGAGGACATGGTTTATAATTCTCCAATGAACAAGAAGCAGCAGTGTTGATTTCTCTCTTTGTAGGTAAACTATGGCCACTGGGTCTAAGTGTCTCCCCATGTAGACTGCTAAGCCATTAGGTCATCCTCCACTTTTCAAAACGTTTCTTGATACTGCACTCGGAGTTTGGTATTTGCTTCATGAAATACAAGGAGTTCAACTGGGACAAAGGGCTGGAGGAAGTTCTTTCACGTGTGGTGGGTCAGGGTCTGCAGGAGAATGCACCAACAGGGCTTGTATACCACATAGGTTGCTCCCTTGACCATAGAAACCTGATTTTGAACATTGCCCTGAAACCTCTCTATATAACCAGATGTCTTTACATACAGGATCTGCTGGCTGCACCATGTCAGTCTCAAGCCATTTGGAAGCCAATGGCAGATCCACATGACCCCACCACAGATGTTTTATCACACACTTGCTCACCACCGCTCTGGGCCCATTACTCAACAGGCTTCAAATGACTGGCATCTCTTTTCTACAACATTTTCATGAAAACCAGTCAATCAACACACTGTCTGGTAGACTCATGATCAGCAACTGGACATCCAAATGTTCTCCAGTGCCACCTGGTCAAGGAAATTTCAAAAATTTCATGGTATTTATCTAGCCAATTTTCAAGGATGAAGTTGGAGACACTGTGGGTTTCAATTCATTCAGAAATTATTTAATGGTGAGGAAGCTCATTTCAATGAAAGCTCTGGAGAACTCTCACAGGCAAGGCTTCCCAAAGAGTGGCCAAAAGGTCACATGAAGCCAGGCCCATTGAGGTCAACAATTGAGGTCCATGTGTGTTTTGACTATCAAATATGTCTGACAAGTTTTTCAGAATAAAATTGTGTGATATCCTCCTGAGATTCCCAGTGCTCTGTGGAAAGCGACACTGGGCCTAGATCTCAGTTTCCAAGGGTGACTCTCATGCGTGGCCTCCTAAATCCCAACACTATTCATGGCAATATTTCTCTGAGGTAAGTTCCAGAACTCAGTCTCTAAGGGGAATGACACCATAGTTCAAGCCCATTTGGATCCAGTCATCTCTTCCAACCGCCACACGAATGACCACAATTAAAACCAAAACACTCCCACATGGCCCTCATCTTGTTAAATATAGACACTCATCATAAACTCTGGCTGGAGGTTTCCATGCGGGACGCATCCCAAGACAGTGTCCAAAATATTCTCCCTTGCCCCTCATTTGCCTAAAGTCAGGGTGGCCTGGACACCCTTCCTGTGAACCAGAAGTGATCAAATAGGCCTGCCGTTAATACTGCTCTGCTTCTCCAATTTGAGCACTATTGACTCTCAGGTATAGATTTTTTTATGTGATTTGGAGTCACGAGAAAACACAAGCACCTCTGCAGGACTTTGAAAAACTCATTTGACCAAAAGGATCCCTGTCTCACTTGATAGAGGTCAGGTACCTAACAGAGGAAGGCAAGAGACTCATCCACAATTACTGAATTTTTGCCATTATGGTTTTGATTGCACACATGGTATCTATCTTTAGATCCATCATGTGCTGAAAATTTAAGCCACAACCTCATACAGGGCTAGGAGGCTGATTCAAACACATCCCTTTCCAAAGCAAAGAACCACAAGTTATTCCCATTTATTTCCATTTTAAAACTGTTTTATTCAGGCTTCACAAAGGGGTGGCCTGAGGCAAAGACCTTCCTGACATTCAGGGCAACAGAACAATAGGTAAGCAAATGAACCAAAATATGGGTTCTTCACTGAGCGTTTACTGGTCACAATGATGTCTGAGTTTTCTAAGATGTTCCCATTTCCTATAGCTATCAAGTACATGGCCATGTCACAGAGCTTGGGGGTAGTATGTATCTTGGACACAAAACTATGAGGCTATTCTGGAGAGTGGCCAGAATTCAGGAAGAAAACAGGAACTTAGGAAGTTAGTAGGTGTTGCCCATCCATAAGGAAAGCCACAGTCCATTCATCAACTAGGCCTGATGAATGCTGGAAAGTTTTCCACTAGACAGGACACATACATTGATACATTCTCTTTTCGAATGTCTACAACCATGGACAGAGTGGGATACACAGACATAGAAGCACTCGCCTAGTCAAACGACTTTCTAGAAACAGTCCACTCCAATCAAAACAACAGCCTTTCCTACCTATTCTCAGAACATGAGACAAAACCACAAACTCACACCCACACCCACAAAGGCACCTCCTTAACTCAAGTAGGTCTGTGACTATCCGGAGTGTCCTCTGAATAGTGGGCCATACTATGTTCCCCTAAAATGGCCTGTACTGTCTCAGATCTGGTCTCCTTGGCCAACTCTGTGAAGTTGTCAACAGCCAGCGGTGAACCACTACCTGCTTTCTCAGTAAAGGCCCCTCTTCAGAGCTCTTCAGGCATTTGGCAATCCTCATATCAGTAGGTACCAAGGAAGACTGACTCTGTCCTTGGTAAATCCAAACAAGTGAGACCACTGGGATTGGGACTTGGACTGGCTCTCGGTGCCTGGCTTCCTGGATCCCAAATTCAGAGATTTCCATCACCAGGAAAGTGAGGTGAGGTCACTTTCTTCAGGAACTGAATGAGGTCACTGCCTTGGCAACCACTTTGTCCTACCAGATTCATCCAAGGTTCCCATGAGATGGAGGCTGCCACTACTTCCTGTGACACTTTCACAAGTTAGAATGGTATATCAACCATAGGCACCTGGGAACAGCTCTCCACACAGGCATGGTTTGATCAATCTTCTCTACATTAAGAAAGGAGAGGCTGATTCAGACACATCCCTTAATACTTACCAGGTTGTTTGTCATGGAAGATGACTTTTGCTCTATTAGGTCCTTCATAGCTGCCTGCAACTTCTCCAGGGTATCATTTCTGCTTGTACCTTTGATGTTCTCAGCAGGTGGAAGAGCCCCTACATTACTGTATTGTAAGACAAACTCTCTCCCGGCTCTTCTGTACAGTTAGTTTGAGGGTACAGTGTATGGTTAGAGTAATAACAGGTTTGATTTAGGTTAGAAATCATACTGAGGAATGAACAATGGTATTGGGAACTCGCGATATTTACGAGAATATATAGGTGAAATATAAGTATGAAAACAGAAATCTAGATAAGATTTGAATGCAAGAAGGGCATTGGGCTGTTGATTGGGATACTTAGCTTTGAATTATATTCTGCACAGATGTCTCAGATAAATTGATATACAATGGCATAGGACCTTGTACCTTGGATGATTGATTGTCAAAGAGAATTTCCAGTCAAAAAGGGATAGTCGGTAGGATTAGGAAGATAGTTGGTAGGTATAGAAAAAAGAGTGAGTATAGGATTTCGAACAAAAGTTCTGTAGCAATAGGGTTTCGGATAGAGAGTGAATGTAAATTTCAGCACATGTAAAGAGTCAGTCACAATGATGAACTCAGGAAAATATGTATGAAAGCAGATATCAATGGAGACATTAGGAAATCAGGAAAAGCATAAAGTGAGGGTTAGTATTAGTCATTTTCAACAGGGTTGAGGTTGAATATATAATCTTAGAAAGCAACAAATATGTAGTCACCAATAGGATTGATTTGCGAGCATTAAGCAACCTGGACATGGATGTTTTTAGAAATCCATGCTCACTTTCCATTTAGGATTTGGTGAAAGGTTAATAAGATAGGTACTTGTCACTTCCTGTTTTTCTGTATGCTTAACAAAACACTGTTGAAACCTTGAGGACTGTTTGCTAATTTTTTTCCAAGAATGTGCTGTCCCCGACTGCCAAACCGAGAATGTACACCCTCACCTGTTTGCACGCAAACCGCCCACTCGCCCTGACCCATCAATAAGCTTCCCTCCCTGCCCTCTTCAAGGAAAGTATATAAGCTCTGCTTAAGCTGTTCTCATTGCTCTCTGCTCTATTCAAGTGAGCACTGAGCCCCAGATTGCTAGACTCCCAATAAACCCAGGGTAACTTTTGATGTGGAGGGGACCCCAGTAAACTTTGAAGTGGATACAGGGGCAGTATACTTAGTCCTTAAGGCCCCACTGGGCCCTCTATCAAATAAAAGCTCTCTAGTTCAAAGTGCTAACACCAGTAAATATGGGAATTAGACAACTAAGAAAACCATGGACATTAGGAAAGGAAAAATCCATCACTCCTTCCTAATAATCCCAGAATGCCTGGCCCCATTGATGGGCAGAGATCTGCTCACCAAGCTCCGGGCCAAAATGACTTTTAACCATGAAGGCCCCAAAATGATATTTCTAAATCCTTTAGTATAAACTCCTATATTAACGGCTTTAAATATGTCAGTAGAAGATGAACAGCAACTCTTCACACCCCCCAAGACTGATCAAACAGGCAAGCTACCCCAGAAATGGATAACAGATTACCCAGATGCCTGGAAAAAAACTGCTGGGTTAGGACTAGCCATGAAACAACCTCCAAAAACAGTGGAGTTCAAAACCTCAGCCTCCCCAATCAATGTCAAAAAATATCCTCTGAGCAAAAAAGCTAAAGATGGGATAAGGCCCCATATTAAGAAATATCTGACCTTAGGGTCCTAAGGCCTTGTCAATCATCCTAAAACACTCCCCCACTACCAGTATAAAAAGCCAGGAGCTGGGGACTATCCCCCATTAAAGACATAAGAGAGACCTACAACAGAGTGTAGGACATTCACCCCAGTGTACCTAATCCGTACAATCTGCTTATCACTCTGAACCCTGAGAGGAAATGGTATACTGTTCTGGACTTAAAAGATGCTTTCTTTTGCTTGCCTCTGCATAAATATAGTCAGTTGCTGTTTGCTTGCTAGTGGGTAGACCCAGAAACTGGAACGTGTGGTCAACTAACTTGGACTAGACTCCCCAAAATGGTTGAAAAACTCCCCCACTCTCTTTGATGAAGCCCTCCAAAGAGATCTCAACAGCTTCAGAACTACGCACCCCGAAGTCACCCAGCTTCAATATGTGGATGACCTGCTACTGGCACCCAACACCAAGGATATCTGTGAATCTGGGACCCAAGCAGTATTATGTGAGCTTCCTCAACTCGGGTATAGAGCTTCTTCCTAAAAGGCCCAAATTTGCCAGCAAGAAGTAATCTTCCTGGGCTATTCCTTTAGGGGCAGTAAACGATGGCTCACTGAGCCCAGAAATCAAACGGTTGTGCAGAAACCACCCCCATCTAACAGCAGACAACACAGAGAGTTTCTTGGGACTGCTGGGTTTTGCAGGTTAAGGATTCCTGTGTTTGGGTCCTTAACTTCTCATTTACACCCGCTGTTAAAGGGAGATGCCCAATTCTAATGGACCCCTGAGATCCAGCAAGCTTTTGATAACATCTAAGGACACTGACACTGTACTCCTCAACTTCACTGAGCAAAGCCTGAAATTTCAGAAAGCCCTACACTACGTTAAAAATGTACATCAGTTCACTCACCTTGGTTCAAAGAAATTGCAGGCATTCCTGAAGGATCAAGAACAGAGTTTTCCACTAACCGACTCACAGTGAAAGGAAATAACTGAACAGGTAAAAAAAAGCCTGTCGGGTCTGTCAATAGGTTAATGCTTACACTTCCAAGCTTCCTGCAGGAAAGCACCTACGAGGAACCAGACCAGGACAATTCTGGGAAGTGGACTTTACTCAAATTAAGCAAGCATGGTATGGACTTAAATATCTCCTACTCTTTGTAGATATATTTCAGGATGGATTGAAGCCTCCCCCCCCCCAAAAAAAAAGGCGCAAATGGTGGTCAAGAAGATCCTGAAAGATATTTTTCCAAGGTACGGCCTGCCTAAGGTAATAGGGTCTGATAATGGACCAGCGTTCATGGCCCAGGTAACTCAGGGGTTAGCCAGGACACTGGGGATTAATTGGAAGTTACATTGTGCTTATAGACCCCAGAGTTCAGGACAGGTAAAAAAATTAAATAGAACCATTCAAGAGACCTAAACGAAATTAAGCTTAAAGAGTAGCATAAAAGATTGGACTATGCTCCTGCCTTATGCACTATTTCATGCAAGAAATACTCCCTCTGTTTCTTTGTGTAACCTCACCCCCTATGAAATTCTCTATGGGGCCCCATCTCCAGTAAGGGACCTAACCCTAACTCAAAGATCTAATGATCCCTTCCACACCACCTTGCTTGACAGACTTAAAGTTCTGGAAGGAACTCAGCAATACCTGTGGAAACAGCTGGACACTGCCTACCAACCTGCTGAAGAGGGTACTCCACATCTATATCAAGTAAGAGACTTTGTCTACATAAGACAACATCAGGTGTCATCCCTGGAACCCGGCTGGACAGGACCATACCAGGTGCTACTTATAACACCTACAGTGCTAAAGTTAGACAGAATCACTTCCTGGTTCCTAATTCTCATCTCAAGCCTGTGCCCTGTCCAGAATCTGGCTGAAAAATGGAAAAGACTGGTAACATTTTCAAATTGTATATTCGCCATGTGAATAAGACTATAGACTCTCCAATTGGTCACCAGTAGTCCTAACCCTCATCAACCCGTTCAGCAGCGATGGCTGATCACAAATCCTACTAGACAAGAAGTATGGTCTATCGCACATACAGCCCACTTAGGGACCTGGTGGCCATCTCTCCACCAAGAAATTTGTCAGCTGGCTATACGTCTTTCCTATTGGGAAATCCCTGATGAAGAGGATCCCCAAAAATTTTATTAAATACTTTCCATACAATAGATAATGGAAACAAACATTATGGATGTAGGGACACGCGAGCCAGATGCAGGTTGGCTAGCCTAGATTACTGTTTGCCTGGCGGACTACCAAAGCCAAAACCAGCCACGACTGTGTGGGGGAAAAGCCAACTTCTTCTGTAAATAATGGGGATGTGAGGATACAGGGGCTACCTGGTGGAAGCAAAACTCCTCATCAAATTCAGTACACAGAATTGGCATATTACCAGTTAGATAACAAAAACCGATGGCCACCAGAGGGGTCTCTAGATCCTCAAATTTTGCGTGACCTTTTCAACTTCGACAAGTGCTCAAAAGTGTGGAAGGAAATTCCCCTACGTGTAGGCCTTTTCCCTTCTATGCTCAAATCCTGAACTATGCTTCTCCAATAGATACTCACCCGCAGCCTTCTGCCCCAGACTCTCTGCTGTCACTCCCACATCAGCAACCTGATTTCTCAGCTCCAGTTACTAGATCAAAAACCCAAATTTCCGTCGGTTCTCAGACCATTGCCCCTTTCTGAGCTTGCAGGTACTGAGGTACCCTTCCACCCACTCACTCCTCTCTCCTCCTGTCAGTGCCCACACCGGGTCCCACCAGGTCCTCTTTCCAGCTAACCCAAAGCTCAAACCAGCTAAGGAGTGCCCTCAGACGCCTATCAAAGATGTAATTAAAATGGCCTTTAAAATTGCTTTGTCACCACTGAAAACAGGTTACTAAGAATTTAAAGTCCCTCACAGGCTTTTTGGGATACTCACTCCCGTCTTCCCCTCTGCTCTACCTGTTCTACTGCTCAAGTTTTGTTGCCAGGAAAATCCCAAACCCCTTTCCCATAATTCTTTTATATCTCTTTTTCCTCATCCTCAGATCCACGGAGCTGCTCTCATCCCCTGCCTTCCCTGTCTTCCCCTCTGTACCAGGCCCACAGAAAAGTCTTAAATGACCTTCTCCAGAAGTCTTCACCATGGCTGACTTTAAGCCTTTCAGCAACACAGTTCCTATAAAAGAGTTCAATGTAGATAAACTTCCTCTATTCGTGTTGCTCTGTTCTACTTGGCCACTGGCTGGAAAAATCAGCACTCGTAAGCTAGACACCCCCTTAGTAGTTTTTAACAAAATATATGAAGAAGGCCTCTGGCCTAGAGCTGTGGCTTCATAGAGATGGCTATATTTCTAAGATATAGAAGTTACCAACTGGGCTCCATGGTAACAGCTGGCAGGGAGGAAAAGAAAAAAAAGAAGAAAAAAGCTCTCCCCCTCCCAGGTGTCCTTAAGAAGTTAACTTTCCCAGAACAGAGGAAAAAAAAACAGAAACAAAAACTGCTTTTTGTGAACTTCTGCAGACTGTGAACTTCTGAGCCCCTTCCCTTACATGCTGGGTACAAAATTCTGAAACAACCTAAACTTTGGGTTCAGGGATTAATTGATTACAACAGAAGCAATGCCCTCTAAATCCGGATGCAACCAAATAAGACTGTTTCCCTGTCTTCTGTGCTATCTTAGGTACCTTGCCTTGTCCATCTCTACAGCAGTACAATTCTATACACTTAAACATTGTTTATGTTTTCATAAAATGGTCAACAGATGTGATTAATTATGTAATGGTGCAGATGTTTTCCAGAGTGCTCTATCATGACGCAGGTACATTTAAATATCAAATAGGGGGGCAAACAACCCGGTTCTGCCAGGAACCTGTATCCCTCACTTTAGTCATCCTATTATGAATAGGAGTTGCTGCAGGGGTGGGCACAGGAACCACTGCCCTGGTCCATGGGACACAACAAATGACCCAATTAGAAGCAGTAATAGACCAAAACTTAAAGATATTAAAAACCTCCTTCACAGCTTTACACGAATCTTTAACCTCTCTCTCTGAAGTTATTTTACAGAACAGTCGAGGGTTGGACCTCCTCTTCATGAGAGAAGGGGCCTTCGTCCTCCATTGAGGGAAGAATGTTGTTTTTATGCCGACCATACTGGAGTTGTAAAAGAATCTATGATTAAATTAAGAAGATGCCTTGAAGAGCATCAACAAGAGAGAGAGGCCCAAAAAAGGTGGTTTGAGTCTTGGTTCACAAAGCCTCCTCATTAACTACGTTTTCATCAGCCCTGGCCGGTCCATTAATAATCCTCATATTATTGGTAATTGTAGGACCCTGTTTGATCAACCGTGTAGTTTCCTTTCTCCATGCTCAAATTGGACAAGTTAAACTTATGGTAATCAGAAAACAATATACCACACTAGTAAACATAAAATGTGACACCCCCAATGATCATTTTTATGATTAAAAGTAACCAAAAGAAGAAGTGGGGAATGAAAGGTTAATAAAATAGGTACTTGTCACTTCCAGTTTTTCGGTATGCTTAACAAAACACTGTTGATGTCTTGAGAACTGTTTGCTAATCTAGTTCCCTGAAAGTGCTGTACCCAACTGCAAAAATGCAGAATGTACTTCCTCACCCATTTGGACAAATCCGCCCACTCGCCCTGACCCATCAATAAACTTTCCTATCTGCCCTCTCCAAGGAAAGTATATAAGCTCTGCTTAAGCTGTTCTCAGGGCTCTGTCCTCTATTCAAGGGAGCTCTGACCCCAGCATGCTGGACCCCCATAAATCCTTGGCTGTTGCATGAGACAGTCTCTGGTAGTCTCTTCCTCCGACACTCGCCTGACCTTTACATTGGTAAAATAATAAGTGTCATCTTTGCTTTTTGTGTCCAGAATATTACTGTGATAAAATGTATATGTAGATAAGGTGACGTGAGTATTTCTTCCACCATTTCTGGGAGCAATATTTTGAAGATGTATAAATTAGTATTGGGGGTACAAATAGGTATATCCTGTGATTCTGAATATAGAGATAATGCATGAATAGACCATAATGTGAATAAATAATATAATGGGTTCCAAATTTAAATAATGGATTCCATTGATATCTGAAAATATACAGGAAATCTTATATTGATATACATACATTCATTTCAACCACTAATACATCTAATGGTAATATTAGGATTATGGTTTATCATGAAGAGTGTGTGAGTTTTGCTTCAAAAGTGATCATGGAAATTAAAAATAATGTGTTTGGAAAGAAGTCTCATGAAAAGCCCAGTCAAGAAACCTAGAGGAATTTATGTGTTCTGAAGCAGGAAGTGATGAAAGTGAAACAACTGCCTATAAGTTTGCTAACTTATGGATGGAATATATATCCTATCATGTGCATAAATTGAAGAAATAGTATTGTACCAGTGCTGAATAAAAATGACCTTCAAAATACACATCATGTCCCACTGGAATCTACTTGCATTGATGTTAAACTGGGTCAGTTACTGTAGAAATAATAGTATTTGTATGCAAAATAAACTGAAGTTAGTTTTAAGTACTGGAAACAAATATGTATTTCAGGTGGATGAATATTTCTGTGAAAAATCTTGTGAAAAGTTGATTATAAATCGATATACATGAACATGAATGAATTTAGAGAGTGTATATAAGACACATATATTTCTGGAGAGTATATATATATATATATATATATATATATATATATATATATATATATACACACACACACACACAAAATACACACACACACACAGACATTAAATTAGCAATATATATGACAATCGAAATTTATCATGATATATATATCATCCACAGATGCAAAAATATTTCTTTAATTGAACATGGATTTATGTATTGTGTTGTTCAACTAGGAAGCTCACCTATAGGTTGAATTTTCAGTTCCAACAGCGTTTAAGAGGAGTGATCACTTCTCACAAATTGTATTTGCCAAATCAGCCACCTCACAAAAATGTACATGTGATACCAGGTATGATTCTATATGTGCATTTAAAAGTACATGTGCTAAATAGGATACAGAGAAAGGGAGACAGGAATTCACATATTTGTTAACCTTAAAAACACATGGAGAACTATTTAAATGAAATATTGACTAGATTTATAACACCTACCATTAATCATGCAAAATACAAGTACAACTATACACTATGATTTCTCCTAACTGCTTGTATTATTATTCTGTTTGTGTTATTTTTCTCCATCATATTAGGAGTAGTAGTCAGAGTCTAGTAGGGTATGGGTTCATGTCAGAGATTCAGTATTTTGAATGGAAAATTGTAAAATGAATGCAATGTGTATGTAAATATGTGCTACAAAAAATGTTCACACTCTCATCCAGAACATTGCCTTGACATTGCCTTTTTTCCGAGTAAGACACAATTAGAGGAGAAAAGTTAGAAAATCTGTGAATATATATCAGGAATGAAAAATGCTCAGGAGTTCACAACCTCCGAGGTGGTAGAGGAGTTTTCAAAAGAAAGGGACAGGGTAAACATTTCTCAAACATGGAGCTCTGCTGGTGTAAAGACTTCTTGAGAAACTTCCTCTGAGGTTGGGCACTTAAAAATATATGTTGTTGTTAGGAGCTTTAGCTTCCTTTGTTGGGAGACCATCAAATCTGGGTGTGCAACAATGTGACCTGGAGGATATTGTTTCTAATTTTCCAATGAACATGAGGCAGCCATGCTGAATACTCTCTTTGTAGTTTAACTATGGTCACTGGGTTGTAAGTGTCTCCACGTGTGGACTGTGAAGCCATTTGGTCATTCTCCAATTTTCGTGGTGTTTCTCACAGGTGCACTGGGAGTTTGGTATTTGCTTCATGAAATACAAGGAGCTAAACTGGGACACAGTGCTGGAGAGAGTTCTATCCCATGTGGAGGGTCACGGTCTGCATGAGAATGCACCAACCAGGATTCAATTCCACATAAGTTGCCCCCATTTCCATAGCAACCTGATTCTGAACATTGCCCTGAAACCTCTCTATATAAAAAACACCTTTGCATAGAAGGGTCTGCTGGCTGTACCATGTCAGTCACAAGCCTTTGGGAAGCCAATGGCAGATCCACATGTCACCACCACACATGTTTTATCACACACCTTCACACCACTGCTCTAGGCCCACTAATGAGCAGGATCCAACTTACTGGCATCACTGTTCTACACAAATTTCATGAAACCCAGTACATCAAGGCACTGTCTGGTACACTCATCATCAGCAACAGGACATCCAAAAGTTCTCCAGTGCCACCTGGTCATGGGAATTTCAAAAATTTCATGGTATTTATCAAGCCATTTGTCAAGGATGAAGTTGGAGGCTCTGGGGGTTTCAATTCATTCAGGAACCATTAAATGTTGAGGAAGCTCATTTCAATGAAAGCTCTAGAGAACACTCACAGGCAAGGCTTCCCAAAGAGTAGCCAAAAGGTCACATGAAGCCAGGCCCATTGAGGTCTACAATGTGAGGTCCATGCGTGTTTTGACTCAACTGTGGCTGCAAAGTCTTTCAGAATAAAATCATGTGATATCCTGGCTGAGATTCCCAGTGCTCTGTGGAAAGCCACTCTGGGCCTAGATCTCAGGTTCCAAGGGCAACTCTCATGCATGGCCTAGTAAAATTCAAACACAATTGATGACAATGCTTCTCTGAGGTCAGTTCCAGAACTCAGACTCTAAGGGGAATCACACCAGAGTTAAAGCCCAGGTAAACCCAGGCATCTCTTCCAACTGCCACACAACTTACCACAATTCAAAACAAAATTCTCCCACATGGCCCTTATCTTCTTCCATGTAGACCCTCATCATAACCTCTGGATGGAGTTTTCCATGAGGGGCACAGACCAAGACAATGTCCAAAATAACCTACCTTTCCCCCGATTTGCCTAAAATCAGTGTGGCCTGGAAACCCTGACTGTGAACGAGGAGTGATCAAATAGGTCTGCCATTAATACTGCTTGGCTTCTCCAATTTGAGGCCTACTGACTGTGGGGTTTAGATTCTTTATGTTAATTGGAGTAATGAGAACACCCAAGCACGTATGGGCTAGCCTCTGCAGGGCTTTGAATAACTCACTTGACCCAAAGGATCCCTATTCTCACTTGATGGATGTCAGGAACCTTTGAAAGGAAGGCGAGAGTCTTCATTAACAATGACAGCTCTTTTGGCTATTTTGGTTCTGTATGCATCCATGGGATCTTTCTTTAGATCCATCAGGTGCTGAGAATCTAAGCCACAGCCTCACACAGGGCCAAGAGGATGATTCAGACACATCCCTTTCCAAAACAATTAAGCAAAGAGCCCTAGGTGATGCCCATTCATTTCCATTTGAAAACTGTTTTCTTCAGGCTTCACAAATTGGTGGCCTGAGGCAAAGAACTTCGTGACATTCATAGCAACAGAATAATAGGTAAGCAAAAGGCCCAAAGCAGGGTTTCTCCACTGAGATTTAGTGGTCACACATATATCTGATTTTTCTGAGATGCTCACAATTCACTTGAGCTATCCAGTACATGGCCATGTCACAGAGCTTGGAGGTGGTACATACCTTAGAGACAAAACCATGAGACTATTCTGGAGAGGGGCCAGAATTCTGGAAGAAAACTGTAACTTAGGAAGATTGCAGGTGTTACCCATTGATAAGGCAATCTGAACTCCATTTATAAATTGGGCAGGATGAATTCTGGGAAGCTTTCTACTAGACAGGAAACATCCATTGATGCATTCTTTTTTTCTAATGAGTACAACCACAGACACAGTGAGGTAAACAGACATAGAAACACTCGCCTTGTCAAATGACTTACAATAAACAGTTCATTCCACAGCACATAAAGTGCCTTGCCTACCTATTCTCAGAAAATGAGACAAAACCACAAACCAACACCCACAAAGGCAGCTCCTTCCCCCAAGAAGGTCTGTTACTATCCGGAGTGTCCTCTGACTGGTGGGCCATATTATTTTCCCCCTAAATGGCCTGAAATGTCTCAGATCTGGTCTCCTTGGCCAACTCTGTGAAGGTGTCAGGACCCAGAGGTGAGCCACTACCTGCTTTCTCAGGAAAGGCCCCTCTTCAGAGCTTTACTGGCATTTTGCAATCCTCACATCAATAGGTACCAAGAAAGACTTACTCTGTCCTTGGTAAATCCAAAGAAGTGAGACCACTGGGACTGGGACTGGGACTGACTCTGGGTGCCTGGCTTCATGAATCTCAAGTTCTGAGATTTCCTTCACTAAGGAAGTGATGTGAGGTCACTTCCTTCAGGAACTGAATGAGGTCACTGCCTTGGCAACCACTTTGTCCAACCAGTGGCTTCCAAGTCTCACATGAAAAGGAGGCTGTCCCTAATTCCTGTGACACTTTCACAAGTTAGAATCTTATATCAACCATAGGCACCCGGGAACAGCTACCCACACAGGCCTGGTTTGGTCCATCTTCTCTACATTAAGAATAGAGAGGCTGATTCAGACAGAAACCTTCATCCTGACCAGGTCGTTTGCCATTGAACATGACTTTTGCTCTCTCAGGTCCTTCATAGCTGCGTATATATTCTCCAGTGATCATTTCAGCATGGAACTTTGAGGGTCTCAGTAGGTGGAAGACCCCCTACATTTCTTTACTGTAAGACCAACTCTGTCCCTTCCCTCTGTAAATTTAGATTGAGGGAACAGTGTATGGTTAGGGTTAACAACATGTTTTATTTGTGTTAGGAATCATTCTGCTGGATGAATAATGGTATTGGGAACCTGAAATATTTATAAGAATATGTATTTGAAATATAAGTATGAAAAGAGAAATCTAGGTAAGATTTGAAGCCAGGAAGGGCATTGGGCCCTTGATTATGATATTTAGCTTTGAATTACATTCTGCAATGTGGTCGCAGGTAAATCTACATACAATGGAATAAAACCTAGTACCTCAGATGCCTGAATGTCGAAGAGAACATCCAGTCAAAAAGGGATAGTCAGTAGGATTAGGAAAATAGTAGGTTTAGGTTGAAGAGTGAGTCTTTGAGTTGGAAACATAGTTCTTTAGCAATAGGGTTTCGTTTAGAGAGTGAATGAAAATATCAGCACATATGAAGAGTCAGTCACAATGATGAACTGGGGAAAATATGTAGGAAAGCAGATATAAAATAGAGACATTAGGAAATCAGGCAAAGTATAAAGTGAGTAACAGGATTAGACATTTTCAACAGGGTTGAGGTTGAATATATGATATTAGAAGAAACAAATATGTAGTCCCCAATAGGATTGAAATTTGAGAGCATTAGGCGACCTGGACATGGATGGTTTTAGTAATATATATTCACGTTCAATTTAGGTTTTGGTACAATCATAAGTGTGACCTTTACATTTGTGTCCAGAATATTACTGTGATAAAAATGTACATGTAGATCAGGTGATATGAGTATTTCTTCCACCATTATGGGGAGCAATATTTTTACAACCTATAAATTAGTATTGGGGAAAAAAATAGGTGTACCCTGTTTTGATGAATATAGAGATGATGAATGAATAGACCAAACTGTGAATAAATAATATAACTGGACCCAACATTAGAAATTGGAATTGGAATAAATTGATATCTGAAAATATACAGGAAATCTTATATTGATATTGGCATACATACATTCATTACAACCAGTTGTACATCTAATGGTAATATTAGTGTTACGGTTGATCATGAAGAGTGTGTGAGTTTTGCTTCAAAATTGATTATGCAAATCGAAAATAATGTGTTTGCAAAGAAGTCTCATGAAAGACCAGTCAAGAAACATGGAGGAATACATGTGTTCTGAAGCAGGAAGTGATTGAAAGTGAATCAAAAGTTTTAAATTTTGAAATTTTGGATGAAACATTTATCCTATGATGTGCATAAACTGAAGAAATAGTACTGTACCAGTGTTGAATAAAAATGAATGTCAAAATACACATCATGTCCCATAGGAATCTACTTGCATTGATATTAACCTGGGTAAGTTACTGCAGAAATATTAGGATTTGTATGCACCTTTCATTGAAGTTAGTTTTCAGTACTAGTAAACAAATATGTGTTTCAGGGGGATGAATATTTCTGAGAATAATCTTGTAAAAATTTGATTATAAGTCCACATACATGAATATGAATGTATTTAGGGAGTGTATAATAAGACACATATAATTTATATTTTAAAAAATCTGGAGATTGTATATATATATATATATATATATATATATATATATATATATATATATACACACAAACACAAAACACACACAGACATTAAAGAGTAGCAGTATATATGCCAATCGAAATTCATGGTGAAATATATATCGTCCACTGATCCAAAAATATTAATTTTACTGAACATGGATTTATGAATAATGTTGTTCAACTAGGAAGATCACCCATAGGTTGAATTTTAAGATCCAACAGCATTTACGAGGAGTTATCTCTTCTCATAATTTTTATCTGACACGTCAGCCTCCAAACAAGTATGTACATGTGATACCAGCTAGGATTCTATATGTGCATATAAAAATACATTTGCTGAATAGGCTACAGAGAAAGGGAGATAGAAATTCACATATTTGTTAACTTTAAAAACACATGGAGAACTATTTCAATTAATAATTATCTAGATTTATAACACCTACCCTACATAATGCAAAAGGCAAGTCCAACTATACGCCATGCCTTCTCTGTACTGCTTGTATTTCTATTCTGTTTGGGTTATTTTTCTCCATCATATTAGGATTAGTAGTCAGAGTCTAGTAGGGTATGGGTTCGTGTCAGGGATTCAGTATTTTTAATGGGAAATTGGAAAATGAATCCAATCTGTATGCAAATATGTGCTACACAAAAATCTTCCCACTCTCATCCACAACAATGCCTTGACATTACCTTCACCCCAGGTAAGACACAATTAGAGGAGAAGAGTTAGAAAATCTGTGAATGCAAATCTGGAATGGAATATGCTCAGGAGTTCACAACCTTGGAGGTGGTAGAGCAGTTTCCAAAAGTAAGGGACATGGTAAACACTCCACAAACATTGAGCTCTGCTGGCCTAAAGACTTCTTGAGAAACTGCCTCTGAAGCTGGGCACTTGAAATATATGTTGTATTAAGGAGTTTTAGCTTCTTTTGTAGTGAGACCATCAAAGCTGGGTCTGCATCTATATGACCTGGAGAACATGGATTCTTATTTTCAAATGAACCTGAGGCAGCAGTGCTGAATTCTCTCTTTGTAGGTAAAGTGTGGCCACTGGAGGCTAAGTTTCACCCCGTGTGGACTGTGAAGCCATTTGTTCCTCCTCAAATTTTTGTGGTGGTTCTTTCTGCTGCACTGGGGCTTTTGGTTCTTGCTGCTGCACTGGGCTTTTTGAACAACAAGTTCAACTGGGACACAGTGCTAGAGGGAGTTCTGTCACGTGTGGTGGGTTAGGGTCTGCAGGAGAATGAAACAACCAGGCTTCTTTCTCACATAGCTTGCACCCTTGACCATATCAACCTGATTCTGATCATTACCTTGAAAGCTCTCCAAATAAAAAGATGCCTTTACAAATAAGGGTCTGCTGGCTGCACCATGTCAGTCACAAGCCATTTGGAAGCAAATGAGCTAATCACATGGACCCACCACAGATGTTTTATCACACACGTGGCTACCACTGCTCTAGGCCCACTACTCAGCAGGCTCCAACTTACTACCATCTCTGTTCTACATTATTTTTATAAATTCCAGTCAATCAAGGCACTCTCTGGTACACTCATGATCAGCAGCAGGACATCCAAAGATACTCCAGTGCCACCTGGTCATGGGAATTTCAAAAATTTCAAAGTATTTATCTAGCCATTTTTCAAGGATGTAGTTGGGAGGCACTGTGGCTTTCAAGAACCATTAAATGTTGAGGAAGCTCATTTCAGTGAAACTCTGGAGAACTTTCATAGGCAACGCTTCCCATAGAGTGGCCAAAAGGTTACATGAAGCCAGGCCTATTGAGGTCTACAATGTGAGTTCCATGTGTGTTTTGACTCTCAAGTATGGCTGCCAAGTCTTTAAGAATAAAATCATGGGATAATTTGGCTGAGATTCCCAGTGCTCTGTGGAAAGCCACCCTGGACCTTGATCTAAGTTTATAAGGGTGATTCTCATGCATGGCTTCCTAAAATCCCAACTCGATTCATGGCAATACTTCTCTGAGGTCACTTCCAGAACTCAGTCTCTAAGGGGATTCACACCAGAGATCAAACCCAGGTGGACCCAGTCATCTCTTCCAACTGCCACACAAATGACCACAATTAAAACCAAAATAGTCCCACATGGCTCTCATCTTCTTCCATATAGACACTCATCATAACCTCTAGCTGGAGGTTTCGATGAGGAGCGCAGGACAAGACAGTGTCCAAAATACGCACTCTTGCTCGTCATTTCCATAAAGTCAGAGTGGCCTGGACACCCCTTCTGTGAACCAGAAGTGATCAAAAAGGCCTACCATTAATACTGCTCAGCTTCTCCAATTTGTGGCCTACTGACTGTGGGGTTTAGATTCTTTATGTGCATCGGGGTCATGAGAAAACCCAAGCACCTATTGGCTAGCCTCCGCAGGGCTTTGAAGAAGTCATTTGACCCAAAGGATTCCTATTCTCACTTGATAGAGGTCAGGAACCTTACAGAGGAAGGCAAGAGATTTTATCCACAATGACTGCTCTTTTGGCCATTTTGGTTTTGGATGCACACATGGCATCTTTCTTTAGATCCATCAGGTGCTGAGAATGCAAGCCACAGCCTCACACACAGCCAACAGACTGGCTCAGACACATCCCTTTCAAAAGCAATTACTCAAAGAGAGACAGGTGATGCTCATTCATTTCCATTAGAAAACTGTTTCATTCAGGTTTCACAAAGTGGTGCCGTAGGCAAAGACCTTCCTGACATTCAGTGCTACAGAACAATAGGTAAGCAAAGGCCCAAAGCAGGGATTCTCCACTGAGACTTTCATGATCACACAGATATCTGAGTTTCCTGAGATTCTCGCCATTCCCTTCAGCTATCCAGTACACGGCCATGTCACAGAGCTTTGAGGTGCTACATATCTTGGTCACAAAACCATGAGTCTATTCTGGAGAGTGGCCAGAATTCAAGAAGAAAACAGAAACTTAGGAAGACAGCAGGTCTCGCCCATCAATAAGGCAAGCCTCCGTCCTTTCATAAATTGGGCAGGATGAATGTGGGGAAGCTTTCTCCTAGACAGGACACATCCATTGATGCATTTTCTTTTGTAATGTCTACAACCATGGACACAGCTGGATACACAGACATAGAAACACTTGCTTTGTCAAATGACTTACTAGAAACAGTCCATTCTAAACCAAAGAAACCGCCTTTCCTACCTATTCTCAGAGCATGAGACAAAACCACATACACACACTCATTCCCACAAAGGCAACTTTTTCCCCCAAGAGGGTCTGTGACTATCAAGAGTGTCCTCTGCCTTGTGGGCCATACTATGTTCCCCCGAAATGGCTTCTCTATTCTCAAATCTGGACTCCTTGGCCCACTCTGTGAAGTTGTCAGGAGCCAGCGGTGAGCCAATACCTGCTTTCTCAGGAAAGACCCCAATTCAGATCTTTCCTGGCATTTGGCCATCCTCACAACTGTAGATACCAAAAAAGATTGACTCTCTCCTTGGTAAATCCAAAAAGTGAGACTTCTGTGACTGTTATTGGGCCTGACTCTGGCTGCCTGTTTTCAGGGATCCCAAGTTCAGAGAGTTCCATCACCAAGAAAGTGAGGTAGGTCACTTCCTTCATGAAGTGAATGAGCTCACAGCCTTGGCAACCACTTTGTCCTAACAGTTGCTTCCAAGGGTCCCATGAGATGGAGGCTGCCCCTACTTCCTGTGACACTTTCACAAGTTAGAATGGTATATCAACCATTGGTACCGGGGAAAAGATCTCCACACAGGCCTGGTTTGGTCCATTTGCTCTATATTAAAAAAAGAGAGGCTTATTCAGACACATCCCTTCATAGTGACCAGGTTGTTTGCCATGGAAGCTAACTTTTGCTCTCTCAGGTCCTTCATAGCAGTCTACATCTTCTTCGGGGATCATTTCTGCATGGATCTTTGATATTCTCAGCAGGTGGAAGATCCCCAACATTCCTCTTTTGTAAGACCAACTCTGTCCCTGCACTGCTCTAAAGTTAGATTGAGGGAACAGTGTATGGTTAGGGTTAATAATATGTTCAATTTTGGTTAGCAATCATTCTGCTGGATAAATAATGGTATTGGAAACCTGTGATATTTACAAGAATATATAGGTAAAATATAACAGAAATCTAGGGAAGATTTGAAGCCAAGTAGGGCATTGGGCCCTTGAGTGGGATACTTAGCTTTGAATTATATTCTGCACAGATGTCTCAGATAAGTCAATATACAATGAAATTGGATCTTGTACCTCGGATGATTGAATAACAAACAGAGCATCTAGTCATAAAGGAATAGTCCGTAGGATTACCAAGGTAGTCAGCAGGTTTATAAAGAAGAGTGAGTATAGGATTTGGACCAAAAGTTCTTTACAAATAGGGTTTCGGGTAGAGAATGAATGTAAATGTCAGCACATGTGAAGAGTCAGTCACAATGATGAACAGGGGAAAATATGTAGGAAAGCAGACATAAATAGAGACATTAGGAAATCAGCAAAAGTATAAAGTGTGTAATTGGTTTAGACATTTTCAACAGGGTTGAGTTTGAATATATAATCTTAGGAAGAAACAAATATGTTGTCACAAATAGGATTGAATTCGAGAGCATTAGGTAACCAGGACTTGGATGTTTTTTTGTAATCCATGTTCACTTTCCATTTAGGCTTTTTTAAAATCATAAGTGTGACCATTGCATTTTGTGTCCAGAATATTATTGTGATAAAATGTATGTGTAGATCAGGTGACATGAATATTTCTTCCACCGTTTCTGGAGCAATGTTTTGTAGAAGTATAATTTAGTATTTGGGGTACAAATAGGTGTACCCTGTGTCTATGAATATGCAGACTATGCATGAATAGACCATACTGTGTATAAATAATATAACTGGTTCCACTTTAAATAATGGATTGAATTGATATCTGAAAATATAAAAGAAATCTCATATTGATATGCAATCATTCATTCCAACCACTTATACATCTAATGGTAATATTAGGGTTATATTTTATCCTGAAAAGTGTGTGAGTTTTGCTTCAAACGTGATTATGGAAATCAAAAATAATGTGTTTGGAAAGAAGTATCATGAAAAGAATAGTAAAGAAACCTGGAGGAATTCATGTGTTCTGAAGCAGGAAGTGATTGAACGTGAAACACATGCATATAAATTTGCGAACTTTTGAATGAAATATATACAGTATGATGTGCATAAGCTGCAGAAATAGTAATGTAGCAGTGTTGAATAAAAATGAACATCAAAATACACATCATGTCCCCTAGGAATCTACTTGCATTGATATTAATCTGGGTCAGTTACTGTAGAAATATTAGGATTTTTATGCACCATTTACTGAAGTTAGTTTTCAGTACTAGGAAACAAATATGTATTTCAGGTGGATGAATATTTCTGAGAATAATCTTGTGGAAACTTGATTTTAAATCCATATAAATCGCAAAACATTATAAACAAAAAACACACACAGACATTAAAATGTAGCATAGTATATGCCAAATGAAATTCATCTTGAAATATATATCATCCACTGATCCAAAACTATTTGTTTAATGAACTTGGATTCATGAATAATGTTGTTCAACTAAGAAGCTCCCCCATAGTTTGAATTTTCTGTTCCAACAGTGTTTAGGAGGAGTGATCTCCTAAATGTGTATGCAAATATGTGCTACACAAAAATATTTCCACTCTCATCCAGAACAATGACTTGATATTACCTTCGCCCCAAGAAAGACACAATTGGAATAGAAGAGTTAGAAATTCTGTGAATACTTATCTGGAATTAAAATGCTCGGGAGTTCACAACATTGGAGTTTGCAGAGGAGTTTCCAAAAGTAAGGGAGAGGCTTGATAGACCCAACCTGATTTTTTATTAAAATTGGGAACCATCTTGCCACAAAGCCGTGAAAAGATAATTTTGGCTTTACTCTAAATTACTGCAAATTCTGAACCTGCTTGGAACGCCTGCCCGTGCCTTGAACTCATCCACACCTGGCTCTCTGACCAGATAACAGTACTTTCTGAAACTTTAGTGACACCTCATAAATATTGTCCTTCCCTGGCCAGACAACAACCCTCTCTGAGGCTCTAATGGTCCTCATTATTTCTGATATTGGGGCCAGCAAAAAAAAAAATATATAAACTACCATTGGTGTGATGCTTTCAAAGTTTTGTTATCTGTAACCACCCGTTTGTGTAACTTTCTGGGCTATATAGCTGGGCTGTAGGAAAGGTGGGGTTGCTGTCTTGTTCCCGCCATTTTGGGAAGGAGAGGCAGTCCAGCCTGTTGAAATAATAAGCTTGCCTTAATTTGATTTTAATTGGAGTCAGTGGTCTTTTCTTGCATCCTAGTCCAAAATTTTGGAGTTCCCCAGTGAGATGACCCTGCCCGAGCAGATCACAAAACAAGACTGCTGAAAATTCTGAAGCTGGCCTTCCCTCCAGGGCACTGGGCTGGAGAACCACTCTAGGGGGTGCACAACTTGAGATGTTCCAAGGCCTTGGAGTGAGCCGTCAGTCTGGGGAGCACTGCAGTGAACCACCACACTAAAACTATTATCAAGCCCCTGGTGGATGAGGCCTCCATAGGTTAAGTGGCGCCTTTATAACATCTGATATCTGGTTAAGGGAGATCTCTTCTGATGACAGAGAGGTTGCCTGGGGAGGCTCACATACACTCCTGTCCAGGACAGTAATGAGAATCATGCTGTCCTCTGTTCTGTTCTGTAGGGAATTCCTCTGGAAGGGTAGAGAGGTGCCGATGGGCACACACATGCTCCTACCCTGGAGCTTTAGCAAGATGTTGCATTGCTCCTCTGTTTTTCTGTTTCGGCACCAGGATTCTGTTTTTCTGTGTTTTGTTCTGTGGTCTATATGTTTTTTGTTGTTTGTTTTTGTGCGTTTTTTTGTTTGATTTCTGTGGTAAAATTTTAAGGATATTGGACGTGAAAAAGGGTAACAAAGCAAGTAAGCCTGACACCCTTTCGACTGTGTTTTAAGGAACTGTGATGAACTTTACCCACCTTTGTTAAGCAGGAAGAAAGAAGCCCCTAGCTGGCTGCCTGGAGCACACCCACTGCACAGGGCAATGCCTGCTGGGGAACGAAGAACTGAGTATATCCCAGGTAAAGAAGTGAAACTCTTTAAAATCCCTTGTCCCTCCAGATCATGAGAGTCACAACCTTTTGGCAGAGTCCCCTTGTTTTTCCTTTGTTAGCAAAGCAATAAACCTCCATTTTCTTTTTCTCAAAACCCTGTCCTCATTATTAAATTAGCATTAATTTGCTTCAGGGTCAGAAACCGAACTTTAAGTTACAAATTTTGATACCCGGCCCCGTCCCAGAACTTTTTGAGAGCTGACGACTGAAATGTTAGGAGATGGAGC
Source organism: Callospermophilus lateralis (assembly GCF_048772815.1). Classification (NCBI taxonomy): domain Eukaryota; kingdom Metazoa; phylum Chordata; class Mammalia; order Rodentia; family Sciuridae; genus Callospermophilus; species Callospermophilus lateralis. The sequence continues at coordinate 150,635 of NW_027512246.1, forward strand.
ATGCTTGGAGTGGACCCGAAACAGAAGAGCTAATCCTGTAAGTAAAAGGAGGGACTGAGGGACCCCAGCAACTGCCAAAGCCCTGTTGCTTCAGGGAATTTCCTCCTTCCTTCCCTGCACTGTAAGCATTATGACACCTCTGTCTTCTTTTAAAAGAGAAAAATAAAAAAGGGGACACTAAATGCAGTAAAGTCACCATGGAGACCCTTGATTTTACATTTCAGGTAGCTTCACTGTGAAAACATCTGGTCCCCTTGTGGGGACATCTGTGGTGCCACTGGTGCAGGAGATTTTTCTCTTATCTGCTCTGTTTTAAAGGCTTCTGTCAGCCATATTCTGGAGTTCCTTTCTGTCTGTCTTGTGCCTTTGTTTTTGGCCCTTTAAGACATGTGCAATAATGTGTTTATATTATAAATTGTTTCTTGAGAATGATCTTAGCTGAATGTGTGTCTAAATGATGATGTTTTATTGTAAAAATCTGGTATCTGAATGCGTTTTTTGAAGCATTGCACAATATTGCAGTTAAAAGTCGGGTTTAGGTAATTGTTTAGTTTTTGATTTCAGAAAATTCATGCCAGAGAACTTAAATACTTAGGATGGAAAACTAAAGAACTCTACTTCCAATTTGGCAAGTAACTTCCCAATCATGCAGTCTTTTTTTCTCCAATTTTGAATTGGGTAGCCTGGGAAAATGTCACTGTGTTTACCAGTGCATTAATTTGGACAAGGATAGTAAATCATAGTATGATATCTGTTGACAAAACAAGATGTAAAGATATAAAATTTTGTGAATTGTATCTTAAACTTGTAGCATAATTTTCAACATCCTAACCAGAAAATTATGGTTAAAATGCCTTAGGCCTGAGGTGTCTGCTCAGAATAGCAGTTTTTTCCTGCTCCTTCCAGACCTCAGCCAGGACTTCTGTTGAAATGCAAATGAAAGTCTCCTGTAAGCTCAGTAGGAGACTGATCTGAGGCCTAAGGGGAAAAAATGGTAAATTGTATGGTATTTACTAATTACTGGCCAGTCATTTTTTCTAGGACTCATAATTTTTTCTTAGATTCTTTTTTTTTTTTGAGTTTATGATTTTGATCCTACAGACCTAGGTTAATGTTTTTCTGATCAGTTTTATCTTTGACCAACTGTGGAGTTTTAAAAATATTGCAATGGTGATTTCACCTGTGAAAAGCTACAAGGCCTTTACTATTATTAGGTGTGCACACTTTTGTTATGTGTTGTATGTCTATATATATATATATATATATATATATACACATATGTCCGTATATCATTCAAATGATACACAAATTAAAATATATAAGGAGCACTCATATAAAAAAGCACTCATAAAAACAAATTTTAAAAAGTGGACCACAGATCTTTAATTCACGTGGTTTAAATGTTTCAATTTAGATTGGATAAACAGATAAATATAAATGTCTTCAAATTTATGCCTATAAGTTTTTCTAGGTGTTCAAAAATCTAATAAAATATTATTGTCTACCAAAGGTCTATATGACTTTGTTCTAGGACTTTTCCTTCAACCAAAAAATGGTTTACACTGTTCAATACATTTGTCTAATATTTTGATTAAAAAGTAAAGTAAATTTGATTTGGATTTACTCATTCATGAGTGTTTTTGTTTGATATCTGATTGATATACTAAGGTCTATCAATTTTTAGTACAAAATCTGTATAAAATATTTACAATCTTATACAGACTTTGTACTAAAGTCTGTGTAAGATTGTAAAAATTAGTCATGTGTTAAAGAGAAAAAAATTTCTTAAAACATAAGATTACTCATAACATTGTCTTTATTAAGTTTTATTTTTTCCAGAGCAAGCAACCATAAAAATTAAACAACTGTTTAAAACAGAACTGTTGTTTTAGAGCACTGTACTGCCATTTCTTTAAAAGATAAACTTGGTTAATGTAGAAACATCAATGTAACTGTGATGCTATTAATGTGCTCATATCTTCCAGTTATACAACTCGATAAGGTAGAAACTTTAAAAGAGCATTATATCAAGCTGGTGTTCTGAAGTTGAATGGTAAATAAAATATATATTGGGGATTTATTTACCTGTTATCAATAAGATATGTAAAGTTTTATGTTACACTTTACATTGTGCAGCAATTTAAATGTATTTTTAAATTAATGAGAGCCTAATCTATTTGAATGTTAAAAACATTCAGCCATTCTTTAATTCATGTTTCAAAAGTGATATTATATGGTGTTAGCTAATGTTCATGTGACCTCAAACAATTTATGTAATCTTTGTAAAAGGATATTAAAAAACGAAGATCAGCTTTAGAACTAAAACACTTAAGATTTATAAAGAGCCCTGTCTTACCTGAGATTAGGCTCTGTGTCCCATCTTACTACATGTGAGAATGACTACGAAAGCAGTAGGTCAGATTTTATTTCATTTAAAGTTATGTTCAAAAGTTTTGTTTTTTTCTTTTTTTTTTTTCTCTCAAGTTTACTAGGATCTCAAACAGGGAATATAAAGTATAACTCACCCAAAAAATTCAGGGTAGCATTACATTAACTAAGTATTTTTACTCTTGTTAAAAAATTTTGTTTTTTAATTTGCTTATAAGTGATCTAAAGATTCCCTGTTGGTGTTTTAACTATGGCTGGAATCTTTCAGAATAAAATCTTGTGATATCCTGGCTTAGATTCCCAGTGCTCTGTGTAAAGTCACCCTGGGCCAAGATCTCAGATTCCAATGGTGAATCTCATGTGTGGCCTCCTGAAATCCCAACACAATTCATGGCAATACTTCTCTGAGGTCAGTTACACCACTCAGTCTCTAAGGGGAATCATAACAGAGTTCAAGCCCAGGTGGACCCAGGCATCTCTTCAAATTGCCACACAAATGATGACAATTAAAACCAAAACACTCTCACATGGCCCTCTTCATTTTTTATATAGACACTAATCATTACCTCTAGCTGGAGGTTTCCATGAGGGGCACAGCCCAAGACAGTGTCAAAAATAATCTCTCTTGTCCCTCATTTGCCTAAAGTCAGGGTGGCCTGGACAACGTTAGTGTGAACCAGAAGTGATCAAATAGGCCTGCCGTTAATACTACTCCACTTCTCAAATTTGAGGCCTACTGACTGTGGGGTATAGATTTTTAGTGTGAATTGGAGTTATAAGAAAACCCAAGCACCTATTGTCTCCCCTCTGCAGCCCTTTGAAGAACTTATTTGACACAAATGATCCCTATTCTCACTTGATGGAGGTCAGGAATCTTACAGAGGAAAGCGAGAGGCTTCATCCACAATGACTGATCTTTTTTCCATTTAGGTTTTGGATGCCCACATGGGATCTTTCTTTAGATTCATCAGGTGCTGAAAATCTAAACCACAGGCTCACACAGGGCCAAGAGGCTGATTCAGACACATCCATTTCCAAAGCAATGAAGCAAAGAGCCACAGGTGATGCCCATTCATTTCCATTTGAAAACTGTTTTCTTCAGGCTTCACAAAGGGGTGGCCTGAGGCAAAGACCTTTCTGACATTCAGAGCAACAGAACAATAGGTAATCAAAAGGCCCCAAGCACGGTTTCTCCACGGAGACTTTCCTTGTTACTCTAATATGTGAGTTTTCTGAGTTGCTCGCCATTCCCTTCAGCTATCCAGTACATGGCCATATCACAGAGCTTCGAGGTGGTAGATATCTTGTACAAAAATACATGATACTAATCTTGAGAGTGGCCAGAATTCATGAAAAAATGGAAAATTAGGTAGATAGCAGGTGTTGCCCATGGATAAGGCAAGCCTCAGTCCATTCATTAATTGGAAAGGATGCATGCTGGGAAGCTTTCTACTAGACAGGACACACCCAATGAGCTATTTTTTTCTAATATCCACAAAGAAAAACACAGTGGGATACACAGACATAGAAACAGTCTCCTTGTCAAATGACTTACTGGAAACAGTCCACTCCAATCCAAACAAACCTCCTTTTTTACCTATTCTCAGAACATGGAAAAAAACCACAAACACAAACCAACACCCACAAATGCAACTCCTTCCCCCAAGTAGGTCTGTCACTATCTGGAGTGTCCTCTGACTGGTAGGCCATACAATGTTCCCCACAAATGGCCTTTCTTTCTCAGATCTGGTCTCCTTGGTCAACTCTGTGAAGTTGTCAGGAGGCAGTGGTGAGCCAATTCCTGTCCTCTCAGGAAAGACCCCTCTTCAGAGCTTTCTTAGTATTTGGCAACCCTTACATCAGTAGGTACCAAGAAAGACTGACTCTGTCCTTAGTAAATTCAAACAAGTGAGCCCACTGCGACTGGGACTTGGACTGGCTCTGGTGCCTGGCTTCCTGGATCACAAAATTCAGAGAGTTCCATCACCAAGGAAATGAGGTGAGGTCACTACCTTCAGGAAATAAATGAGGTCCCTGTCTTGGCCACTACTTTGTCCTAACAGTTGCATCCTAGTGTCTCCTGACATGGAGGCTGCCCTACTTCCTGTGATACTTTCACATGTTAGAATGGTATAGAAACCATAGTCACCTGGGAACAGCTCTCCACACAGGCCTGCTTTGGTCCATCTTCCCTGCATTAAGAATAGAGAGGCTGACTCAGACACATCCTTTCATCCTGACCATGTTGTTTGCCATGGAATATGACTTTTGTTCTCTCAGGTCTTTCATAGCTGCCTACATCTTCTCCAGGGATTATTTCTGCATGGATTTTGAGGTACTCAGCAGGTGGAAGATCTCCTAACTTCCTGTATTGTAATATCAACTTTATCCCTGCTCTTCTGTAAAGTGAGATTGAGGGAACATTGTATGGTTAGGGTTAATAGCATGTTCCATTTGGCTTAGGAATCATTCTGCTGGATGAATAATGGTATTGGGAACCAGCAATATTTATAAGAATATAGAGGTAAAATATAAGTATGAAAACAGAAATCAAGGTAATATTTGAAGCCCAGAAGGATTTGGGCTCTTGATTGGGATCCTTAGCTTGAGTAATGTTTTGCACCGAGGTCGATGCAAATCGATATACAATGGCATAAGACCCTGTACCTCAGATGATTGAATGTAGAAGAGAACATCCAGTGAAAAAGGGATAGTGTGTAGGATTAGAATGATAGTCAGTAGGTTTAGGAGGAAGAGTGAGTCTAGGATTTGGACCAAAAGTTCTTTAGCAATAGGTTTCGGTTAGAGAGTGAATATAAATGGCACCATATGTGAAAAGTTGGGCACAATGATGAACTGGGAAAAATATGTAGGAAGGCAGACATCAATAGAGACATTAGGAAATCAGGCAAAGTATAACGTGAGTGATAAGATTTGACATTTTCAACAGGGTTGAGGTTGAATACATGATCTTAAAAAGAAACAAAAATGTAGTCACCAATTGGATTGACATTTGAGAGCATTAGGCAAACTGGACATGGATGTTTTTAGTAATCTATGTTCACATTCCATTGAGGCTTTATTGCAATCATAATGGTGACCTTTGCATTTTGTGTCCAGAATATTACTGTGATAATATGTATATGTAGATCAGGTGACATGAGTATTTCTTCCACCTTTTCTGGGAGCAATATTTTGAAAACATATAAATTAGTACTGGGGATACTAAGAGGTTTACCCTGTGTTGATGAATATAGAGATGATTCAATAATAGACCATACTGTGAAAAAATTATGTGACTGGTTCCAAATTTACATAATGGATTGTTTTAATATCTGAAAATATAGACGAAATCATATATTGATATATGTACATTCATTCCAACAAGTTATATATCTAATGGTATTATTAGGGTTACCGTTTATCATGAATAGTGTGTGAGTTTTGCTTCAAAAATGATAATGGAATCGAAAATAATGTGTTTAGAAAGAAGTCTAGTGAAAAGACCAGTCAAGAAACATAGAGGAATATATGTGTTCCGAAGGAGGAAGTGATTGAAAGTAAACCAAATATTTATAAATTTGTGAACTTGTGAATGAAAGGATATATTTAATGATGTCCATAAACTGAATAAATAATAACGTACCAAGTTTGAACAAAAATGAACTCTAAAAAACACATCATATCCAATAGGAATGTATTTGCATTGATGTTAAACTTGGTCAGTTAGTCTAGAAATATTAGGATTTGTAAGAACCCTTCCCTGAATTTAGTTTTCAGTACTAGGAAACAAATATGTATTTCAGTGGATGTATATTTCTGAGAATAAACTTGTTAAAAGTTGATTATAAATCCACATATATGAATATGAATGAATTCAGGTGGTGTATAAGAAGACATATATTTCATATTTTGGAAAATCTCGAGACTATATATATATATATATATATATATATATATATATATATAGAGAGAGAGAGAGAGAGAGAGAGAGAGAGAGAGACAAACACACACACATTATAATGTCACAATATATATGTCAATCGAAATTCATCATGAAAAATAACTCATCCGCATATCCCAAAATATTCATTTTACTGAACATGGATGTATGTATAATGTTGTTCATCTAGGAAGCTCACCCATGGGTTGAATTTTCTGTACCAACAGCGTTTAGGAGGAGTGATCTCTTCTCACAAATAGTATCTGCCAAGTCAGCCACCTTATAAGAATATACGTGTGAAACCAGGTAGGATTCTATTTGTGCATATAAAAATACATGTGCTTAATAGGCTACAGAGAAAGGGAGACAGGAATTCATATATTTCTTAACTTTAAAAACACATGGAATAGTGTGGAGTGTCCCTCTTTATCCCTTTTGATTAAATTTGGCTTAAAAAAAAGAATTTTATTGAGAATTTTTGTATATATCTTTGTCAGGAATATTGCTCTGAAGATTTCTTTCCTTGATGTGTCTTTGTCTGATTTTGGTATGTGAGTGATTATAGCCTCATGGAATGAGTTTGGAGGAGTTCCATCCTTTTCTATTTTATGGAATAATTTGAGGAGTATTGTGATGAATGCTTCTTTGAAGGTCTTGTAGAACATGGCTGAGAATCTGTCTGTTCCTGGGCTTTGCTTGATTGGTAGGCTGTTGACAGCAACTTCTATTTCATTGCTTGAAATTGATTTGTTTAAATTGTTCACGTCCTACTAATTAAGTTTGGGTATATCTCAAAACTTTTATTGATGTCATCATGGTATTTTAATTTATTAGACTATAAATTTTCAAATTAGTTTTCAATTATTCTCTGTATTTTAGTTGTGTACTCTGTAAAAGTTCCTTTATGATCCTTAATTTTAGTAATTTGAGGTTTTTTTTTCTTCATTAGCTTGGTTAAGGAAGTGTCAATTTTATTTATTTTTCGAAGATTAAATTTTGTGTTGTGTCAAAAAAAATAACACATGGAAAATTATTTCAATAAATTGAATAGATTTATAACTCCTACCTTATATTATGCAAAAGGCAAGTCAAACTATACACCATGTCTCTTCTGAAATGCTTGTATCTATTCTGTTTGGGTTCTTTTTCTCCATTATATTAGTATTAGTGGTAAGAGTCTCGTAGGGTATTTGAATGTTTCTGAGAATAATCTTGTGAAAAGATAATTATAAATCCACATTCATGAATATGAAAAATTTAGGAAGTGCAAAATAAGACACATATATTTCATATTTTGAAAAATTTGGAGAGTATATCTATATTTATATCTATATATCTATATCTACATCTATATCTATCTATCTATCTATCTATATATATATATATATATATATACACACACACACACACACACACACACAAAACACTCACAGACATTAAAAAGTACCAATATAAATGCCAATCGAAATTCATCAGTAAATATATATCATCCACAAATGCAAAAAATATTTATTTTACTGAACATGAGTTTATATATAATGTTTTTCTAATAGGACGCTCTCCTATAGGTTGAATTTTCATTTCCAAAAGCATTTAGGAGGAGTGAACTCTTCTCACAATTTGTATCTGCCAAGACAGCCACCTCACAAAAATGTACGTGTGATACCTGGTAGGATTCTATATATGCATATAAATATACATGTGTGAATAGGCTACAGAAAAGGGAAACAAGAATTCACAAATTTGTTAAGTTTAAAAACACATATACAATATTTCAATTAAAATTTGACTAGATTTATAACTCCAACCTTATATAAGGCAAATGTCAAGTCCAACTATACAACATGTCTCCTCTGAAGTGCTTGTATTTCTATTGTGTTGGGTTAATTTTCCCGATTATATTAGGATGAATAGTCTGAGTCTACTAGGTATGGGTTAGTGTCAGGGATTCAGTACTTCGAATGAAAAATTGGAAAATGAATCCAATGTGTATGTAAATATACGCTGCACAAATATCCTCCCGCTCTCATCCAGAACAATGCCTTGACATTAACTTCACCACAAGTAAGACACAACTAGAGGAGAAGAGTTACAAAATCAGTGAATACATATCTGGAATGGAAAATGCTAAGGAGTTCACATTCTGGAGGTGGTAGAGGAGTTTCAAAAAGTAAGGGACAGGGTAAACACTCCACAAACATGGAGCTCTGCTGGCCTAAAAACTTTTTGAGAAACTGCCTCTGAGCTTCCACACTTGAAATATATGTTGTTTTCAGGAGATTTGGCTTCCTTTGTAGTGAGACCATCAAAGCTGGGTCTACATCTATGTGACCTGGAGGACATGGTTTCTTATTTTCCAATGAACAAGATGAAGCAGTGCTGAATCCTCTCTTTGTAGGTAAACTGAGGCCACTGGGGACTAAGTGTCTCCCCGTGTGGACTGTGAAGCCATTTGGTCCTCCTCCAGTTTTTGTGGAGTTTTTGCTGCTGCACTGTGAGTTTGGTATTTGTTTCACGAAATACTAGAAGCTAAACTGGGACACAGTGCTGGAGGGAGTTCTGTCACGTGTGGTGGGTCAGGGTCTGCAAGAGAATGCACCAACTAGGCTTCTATCTCTCACAGCTTTCCCCATTGCCCCCTTGTCCATATCAACCTGATTCTTAATTTTCCTCTGAAAACTCTCCATATAACAAGATGCCTTTACATATAAGGGTCTGCTGGCTGCACCATGTCAGTTACAAGCCATTTGGAATCCAATGGTAGATCCACAAGGCCCTTCCACGAATGTTTTATCAAACACCTCCCCACCACTGCTCTAGACCCACTACTCAGCAGGCTCCAAACTACTGGCATCTCTGTTCTACACCATTTTCATGAAACTCAGTAAATCAAGGCACTGTCTGGTATAATCATGATCAGCAAAAGGACATCCAATGTTTCTCCAGTGCCACCTGGTCATAGGTATTTCAAAAATTTCATGGTATTTATCTAGCCATTTTTCAAGCATGAAGTTGGAGGCACTGTGGGTTTCAATTCATTCAGCAAAGATTAAATGGTGAGGAAGCTCATTTCAATAAAATCTTTGGAGAACTCTCACAGGCAAGGCTTCCCAAAGAGTGGACAAAAGGTCACATTAGGCGAGGCCCATTGAGGTCTATAATGTGAGGTCCATGTGTGTTTTGACTCTCAACTATGGCTGCCATTTCTTTAAGGATAAAATTATGTGATATCCTTGCTGAGATTTCCAGGCCTCTGTGGAAATCCACCCGGGGCCTAGGTCTCAGTTTCCAAGAGCGACTTTCATGCGTGGCCTCTTAAAATCCCAACAAAATTCATGGCAATGCTTCTCTGAGTTCATTTCCAAAACCCAGTCTCTAAGGGGAATCACACCAGAGTTCAACCCCACGTGTACCCAGTCATTTTTTCCAATGCCACAAAAATGAGCAACATTAAAACCAAAACACTCCCACATAGCCCTCATCTTATTCCATATAGTCAATCATCTTAACATCTGGCTGGAGGCTTCCATGAGGGGCGCAGCCCAAGACAGTGTCCAAAATCAGCTCGTTTGCCCCTCATTTGCCTAAAGTCAGGGTAGGCTGGATACCGTTTCTGTGAACCAGGAGTGAACAAATAAGCCTGCCATTAATACTTCTGTGTTTCTCCATTTTGAGGCCTACTGATTTTAGGTATGGATTCTTTAGGTGATTTAGAGTCATGCGAAAACACAAGCACCTCTGCAGGGCTTTAAGAACTCATTTGATCCAAAGAATCCCTATTCTCATTTGTTGGAGTGCAGGAACCTAACAGAGTAAGGCAAGAGACTTCATCCACAATGAATGATATTTTTTTGCCATTTTGGTTTTGGAAGCTAACATGGGATCATTCTTAAGATCCATCAGGTGCTGAGAATCTAAGTCACAGCCACACACAGGTCCAAGAGGCTGATAAAGACACATCCCTTTCCAAAGCAATTAAACAAAGAGCCACAGGTGAGGCCCATTCATTTCCATTTGAAAACTGTTTTCTTCAAGCTTCACAAAGGGGTGGCCTGAGGCAAAGACCTTCCTGACATTCAGTGCAACACAACAATAAGTAAGCAAAAAGCCCAAGGCAGTGTTTCTGCACTGAGACTTTCCTGGTCACACTGATATCTGAGTTTTCTGAGATGCTCGCCATTCTCTTCAACTATCCTTTACATGGCCATGTCACAGAGCTTGGAGGTGGTAAATATTTTGGACACAAATCCCTGTGCCCATTCTGGAGAGTGGCCAGAATTCAGGAAGAAAACAACAACTTAGAAAGATAGCAGGTGTTGCACATCGATAAGACAAGCTGCAGTCCATTCATATATTGGGCAGGATGAATTATAGGGAAGATTTATACTAGACAGGACACATCCATTAATGCATTCTCTTTTCTAATGTCTACAACAACGGACACAGTGGGATACACATAAACAGAAACACTCGCCTTGTCAAATGACTTACTAGAAACTGTCTGCTCCAAACCAAACAAACCGCCTTTTCGATCTATTCTCAGAACATGAGACAAAACAACAAACCCACACCCACTCCCACAAAGGCACCTCCTTCCCCCAAGTAGGACTGTGACTCTCAGGAGTGTCCTCTGACTGGTGGGCCATACTATGTTCCCCCGAAATGGCCTGTCTTCTCTCAGATCTTGTTTCCTTTACCAACTCTGTGAAGATGTCAGGAAAAAATGGTTAGCCACTACCTGTTTTCTCAGGAAAGGTCCATCTTCAGAGCTCTCCTGGCATTTAGCCATCCTCACATCATTAGGTACCAAGAAAACTGTCTCTGTCCTTGGTAAATCCAAACAATTGAGAACACTGGGCCTGGGACTGGGACTGCCTCTGGGTGCCTGGCTTCTTGGATACCAATTCAGAGAGTTCCATCACCAAGGAAATGGGGTATGTCACATTCTTTGGAACTGAATGAGGTCACTGCCTTGGCAACCACTTTGTCCTAACAGTTGCTTCCAAGGGTTACATAAGATGGAGGTTTCCCCTACTTCCTGTGACACTTTCGTAAGGTAGAATGTATATCAACCATTGGCACCCGGGAACAGCTCTCCACTCAGGCCTGGATTGTTCCACCTTGTCTACAATAAGAAGAGAGAGGCAGATTCAGACACATCCCTTCATCCTGACCAGGTTGTTTGCCATGGAAGATGACTTTTGCTCTCTCAGGTGCTTCATACCTGCCTACAACTTCTCCAGGTATCATTTGTGCATGGACATTTGAGGTTCTCATCTGGTGGAAGATCCCCAACTTTCCTGTATTGTAAGAACCCCTCTGTCCCTGCTCTTCTGTAAAATGATTGAGGGAACAGTGTATACTTGGGGTTAAAAACAGGTTTGATTTGGTGACGAATGATTCTGTGCGATGAATAATGGGATTGGGAACCTGCAATTTTTACAAGAATATAGAGGTGAAATATAAGTATGAAAAAAGAAATCTAGGTATGCTTTGAAGCCCAGAAGGGTTTTGCCCTTGATTGGGATACTTAGCTTTGAATTATGTTCTGCAAAGATGTCTCAGATAATTTGATATACAATGGCATAGGACCTTGTACATTGGATGATTGAATTTAGAAGAGAACATCCAGTCAAAAAGGGATATTCAGTAGGATTAGGAAGATAGTCGGTAGGTTTAGGAAGACGAGTGAGTATAAAATTTGGACCAAAAGTTCTTTAGCAATAGACTTTTGGTTATAGAGTGAATGTAAATGTCAGCACATATGAAGAGTCAGACACTATGTTGAACTGGGGAAAATATGTAGAAAAGCAGATATCAATGGAAACATTACGAAATCAGGCAAAGTATAAAGTGAGGGATAGAATTAGACATTTTCAACAGGGTTGCGTTTCAATATATAAATTAGGAAAAAACAAATATGTAGTCACCAATAGGAGTGACAATTGACAGCATTAGGCAACCTGGACATGGATGTTTTTAGAAATCCATGTTCACTTTCCATTTAGGCTTTGGTACAATCATAAGTGTGACCTTTCCATTTTTTGTCCAGAATATTACTGTGATAATGAGGTGACATGAGTATTTCTTTCACCATTTCTGGGAGCAATATATTGAAGATGTAAAATAAGAATCGGGGGTACAAATAGGTGTACCCTGTTTCTATGAACATAGAGAAAAACCACGAATAGTCCATACTGTGAATAAATAATATAACTTTTTTGAACTTTAAATAATGAATTGAACTGATATCTGAAAAATAAAAGGAAATTGTATATTGATATACAATCATTCATTCCAACCAGTTATATATCTAATGGAAATATTAGTGTTTTGGTTTATCATGAAGAGTGTGTGAGTTTTCTTCAAAATGATTATGGAAATTCAAAATAATGTGTTTGGAAAAAAGTCTCATGAAAAGACCAGTCAAGAAACCCTGACAATACATGTGTTCTGAAGCAAGAAGTGATTAATGTTGAAACAAATGCCTATTAATTTGTGAACTTGTGGATGAAATGTATATCCTATGATGTGCAAAAACTGAAGAAACATTAATGTACCAGTGTCGAATACAAATGAATGACAAATTACATATCATGTCCCATAGGAGTCTACTTGCATTGATGTTAGACTGGGTCAGATACTGTAGAATAATTAGGATTTGTATGCACCCTTCACTGAAGTTAGTAGTCAGTACTAGGAAACAAATATGTATTTCAGGTGGATGAATATTTCTGATTATACTCTTGTGAAAAGTTGATTATAAATCCACATACATGAACATGAATGAATTTAGAGAGTATATATTAGAAAAATTTTTTCATATTTTGAAAAATTTGGAGAGTATATCTATATCTATATCTATACACACACACACACACACACACACACACACACACTCACAGACATTGAAAAGTACCAATATAAATGCCAATCTAAATTATCAGTAAATATATATCATCCACAGATGCAAAAATATTTATTTTCCTGAACATGAGTTTATGCATAATGTTGTTCTACTAGGACTCTCTCCTATAGGTTGAATTTTCATTTTCAACAGCATTTAGGACGAGTGAACTCTTCTCACAATTTGTATCTGCCAAGACCACCACCTCACTAAAATGTACTTGTGATACCTGGTAGGATTCTATATATGCATATAAATATACATGTGTGAATAGGCTACAGAAAAAGGAAACAAGAATTCACATATTTGTTAAGTTTAAAAACAGATGGAGAATATTATAATTAAAATTTGACAAGATTTATAACTCCTACCTTATATAATGCAAATGTCAAGTCCAACTATACAACATGTCTCCTCTGAAGTGCTTGTATTTCTATTGTGTTGGGTTAATTTTCCCCATTATATTAGGATGAATAGTCTGAGTCTACTAGGTAAGGGTTAGTGTCAGGGATTCAGTACTTCGAATGGAAAATTGGAAAATGAATCCAATGTGTATGTAAATATATGCTGCACAAATATCCTCCCGCTCTCATCCAGAACAATGCCTTGACATTACCTTCACCCCAAGTAAGACACAATTAGAGGAGAAGAGTTACAAAATCACTGAATACATATCTGGAATGGAAAATGCTCAGGAGTTCACAACCTTGGAGGTGGTAGAGGAGTTTCCAAAAGTAAGGGACAGGGTAAACACTCCACAAACATGGAGCTCTGCTGGCCTAAAAACTTTTTGAGAAACTGCCTCTGAGCTTCCGCACTTGAAATATATGTTGTTTTCATGAGATTTGGCTTCCTTTGTAGTGAGACCATCAAAGCTGGGTTTGCATCTATGTGACCTGGAGGACATGGTTTCTTATTTTCCAATGAACAAGAAGAAGCAGTGCTGAATCCTCTCTTTGTAGGTAAACTGAGGCCACTGGGGACTAAGTATCTCCCCGTGGCGCCTGTGAAGCCATTTGGTCCTCCTCCAGTTTTTGTGGTGATTAGGCTGCTGCACTGTGAGTTTGGTATTTGTTTCACGAAATACTAGGAGCTAAACTGGGACACAGTGCTGGAGGGAGTTCTGTCACGTGTGGTGGGTCAGGGTCTGCAAGAGAATGCACCAACTAGGCTTCTATCTCTCAAAGCTTGCCCCATTGTCCCCTTGTCCATATCAACCTGATTCTTAATTTTCCTCTGAAAACTCTCCATATAACAAGATGCCTTTACATATAAGGGTCTGCTGGCTGCACCATGTCAGTTACAAGCCATTTGGAATCCAATGGTAGATCCACATGGCCCTACTACGGATGTTTTATCAAACACCTCACCACCACTGCTCTAGACCCACTACTCAGCAGGCTCCAACTTACTGGCATCTCTGTTCTACACCATTTTCATGAAACTCAGTAAATCAAGGCACTGTCTGGTATACTCATGATCAGCAATAGGACATCCAATGTTTCTCCAATGCCACCTGGTCATAGGAATTTCAAAAATTTCATGGTATTTATCTAGCCATTTTTCAAGCATGAAGTTGGAGGCACTGTGGGTTTCAATTCATTCAGCAAACATTAAATGGTGAGGAAGCTCATTTCAATGAAATCTCTGGAGAAATCTCACAGGCAAGGCTTCCCAAAGAATGGAAAAAAGGTCACATTAGGCCAGGCCCATTGAGGTCTACAATGTGAGGTGCATGTGTGTTTTGACTCTCAACTATGGATGCCATTTCTTTAAGAAAAAAATCATGTGATATCCTTGCTGAGATTACCAGGCCTCTGTGGAAATCTACCCGGGGCCTAGGTCTCAGTTTCCAAGAGCGACTTTCATGCGTGGCCTCTTAAAATCCCAACAAAATTCATAGCAATGCTTCTCTGAGTTCAGTTCCAAAACCCAGTGTCTAAGGGGAATCACACCAGAGTTCAAGCCCACGTGGAACCAGTCATTTTTTCCAATGCCACACAAATGACCAACATTAAAACCAAAACACTCCCACATGGCCCTCACCTTATTCCATATAGTCAATCATCTTAACCGCTGGCTGGAGGTTTCCGTGAGGGGTGCAGCCCAAGACAGTGTCCAAAATCAGCTCGTTTGCCCCTCATTTGCCTAAAGTCAGGGTAGCCTGGACACCGTGGCTGTGAACCAGGAGTGAACAAATAAGCCTGCCATTAATACTTCTATGTTTCTCCAATTTGAGGGCTACTGATTTTAGGTATCGATTCTTTAGGTGATTTAGAGTCATGCGAAAACACAAGCACCTCTGCAGGGGTTTGAAGAACTCATTTGACTCACAGAAACCCAATTCTCATTTGTTGGAGTGCAGGAACCTAACATAGGAAGGCAAGAGTCTTCATCCACAATGAATGATATTTTTTGCCATTCTGGTTTTGGAAGCTCACATGGGATCATTCTTAAGATCCATCAGGTGCTGAGAATCTAAGTCACAGCCACACACAGGTCCAAGAGGCTGATAAAGACACATCCCTTTCCAAAGCAATTAAACAAAGAGCGACAGGTGAGGCCCATTCATTTCCATTTGAAAACTGTTTTCTTCAGTCTTCACAAAGGGGTGGCCTGATGCAAAGACCTTCCTGACATTCAGTGCAACACAACAATAAGTAAGCAAAAAGCCCAAGGCAGTGTTTCTGCACTGAGACTTTCCTGGTCACACTGATATCTGAGTTTTCTGAGATGCTCGCCATTCTCTTCAACTATCCTTTACATGGCCATGTCACAGAGCTTGGAGGTGGTAAATATTTTGGACACAAATCCCTGTGCCCATTCTGGAGAGTGGCCAGAATTCAGGAAGAAAACAACAACTTAGAAAGATAGCAGGTGTTGCACATTGATAAGACAAGCTGCAGTCCATTCATATATTGGGCAGGATGAATTATAGGGAAGATTTATACTAGACAGGACACATCCATTAATGCATTCTCTTTTCTAATGTCTACAACAACGGACACAGTGGGATACACATAAACAGAAACACTCGCCTTGTCAAATGACTTACTAGAAACTGTCTGCTCCAAACCAAACAAACCGCCTTTTCGATCTATTCTCAGAACATGAGACAAAACAACAAACGCACACCCACTCCCACAAAGGCACCTCCTTCCCCCAAGTAGGTCTGTGACTATCCGGAGTGTCCTCTGACTGGTGGGCCATACTATGTTCTCCCGAAATGGCCTGTCTTTTCTCAGATCTTGTTTCCTTGACCAACTCTGTGAAGATGTCAGGAAAAAGTGGTTAGCCACTACCTGTTTTCTCAGGAAAGGTCCATCTTCAGAGCTGTCCTGGCATTTGGCCATCCTCACATCATTAGGTACCAAGAAAACTGACTCTGTCCTTGGTAAATCCAAACAAGTGAGCCCACTGGGCCTGGGACTGGGACTGCCTCTGGATACCAAGTTCAGAGAGTTCCATCACCAAGGAAATGAGGTATGTCACATTCTTTGGAACTGAATGAGGTCACTGCCTTGGCAACCACTTTGTCCTAACAGTTGCTTCCAAGGGTTACATAAGATGGAGGTTTCCCCTACTTCCTGTGACACTTTCATAAGGTAGAATGTATATCAACCATTGGCACCTGGGAACAGCTCTCCACTCAGGCCTGGATTGTTCCACCTTGTCTACAATAAGAAGAGAGAGGCAGATTCAGACACAACCCTTCATCATGACCAGGTTGTTTCCATGGAAGATGACTTTTGCTCTCTCAGGTGCTTCATACCTGCCTACAACTTCTCCAGGTATCATTTGTGCATGGACATTTGAGGTTCTAATCTGGTGGAATATCCCCAACTTTCCTGTATTGTCAGAACCCCTCTGTCCCTGCTCTTCTGTAAAATGATTGAGGGAACAGTGTATACTTGGGGTTAAAAACAGGTTTGATTTGGTGACGAATGATTCTGTGCGATGAATAATGGGATTGGGAACCTGCAATATTTACAAGAATATAGAGGTGAAATATGAGTATGAAAAAAGAAACCTAGGTATGATTTGAAGCCCAGAAGGGTTTTGCCCTTGATTGGGATACTTAGCTTTGAAGTATGTTCTGCAAAGATTTCTCAGATAATTTGATATACAATGGCATAGGACCTTGTACATTGGATGATTGAATTTAGAAGAGAACATCGAGTCAAAAAGGGATATTCAGTAGGATTAGGAAGATAGTCGGTAGGTTTAGGAAGACGAGTGACTATAGGATTTGGACCAAAAGTTCTTTAGCAATAGACTTTTGGTTATAGAGTGAATGTAAATGTCAGCACATATGAAGAGTCAGTCACTATGTTGAACTGGGGAAAATATGTAGAAAAGCAGATATCAATGGAAACATTACGAAATCAGGCAAAGTATAAAGTGAGGGATAGAATTAGACATTTTCAACAGGGTTGAGTTTCAATATATAAATTAGGAAAAAACAAATATGTAGTCACCAATAGGATTGACAATTGACAGCATTAGGCAACCTGGACATGGATGTTTTTAGAAATCCATGTTCACTTTCTATTTAGGCTTTGGTACAATCATAAGTGTGACCTTTCCATTTTTTGTCCAGAATATTACTGTGATAATGAGGTGACATGAGTATTTCTTTCACCATTTCTGGGAGCAATATATTGAAGATGTAAAATTAGAATCGGGGGTACAAATAGGTGTACCCTGTTTCTATGAACATAGAGAAAAACCACGGATAGACCATACTGTGAATAAATAATATAACTTTTTTGAACTTTAAATAATGAATTGAACTGATATCTGAAAAATAAAAGGAAATTGTATATTGATATACAATCATTCATTCCAACCAGTTATATATCTAATGGAAATATTAGTGTTTTGGTTTATCATGAAGAGTGTGTGAGTTTTGCTTCAAAATGATTATGGAAATTCAAAATAATGTGTTTGGAAAGAAGTCTCATGAAAAGACCAGTCAAGAAACCCTGACAATACATGTGTTCTGAAGCAAGAAGTGATTAAAGATGAAACGAATGCCTATTAATTTGTGAACTTGTGGATGAAATGTATATCGTATGATGTGCAAAAACTGAAGAAACAATAATGTACCAGTGTCGAATACAAATGAATGACAAATTACATATCATGTCCCATAGGAGTCTACTTGCATTGATGTTAGACTGGGTCAGATACTGTAGAATAATTAGGATTTGTATGCACCCTTCACTGAAATTAGTAGTCAGTACTAGGAAACAAATATGTATTTCAGGTGGATGAATATTTCTGATTATAATCTTGTGAAAAGTTGATTATAAATCCACATACATGAACATGAATGAATTTAGAGAGTATATATTAGAAAAATTTTTTCATATTTTGAAAAATTTGGAGAGTATATCTATATCTATATCTATACACACACACACACACACACACACACACACACACGCACTCACAGACATTGAAAAGTACCAATATAAATGCCAATCGAAATTCATCAGTAAATATATATCATCCACAGATGCAAAAATATTTATTTTCCTTAACATGAGTTTATGCATAATGTTGTTCTACTAGGACTCTCTCCTATAGGTTGAATTTTCATTTTCAACAGCATTTAGGACGAGTGAACTCTTCTCACAATTTGTATCTGCCAAGACCACCACCTCACAAAAATGTACATGTGATACCTGGTAGGATTCTATGTATGCATATAAATATACATGTGTGAATAGGCTACAGAAAAAGGAAACAAGAATTCACATATTTGTTAAGTTTAAAAACAGATGGAGAATATTATAATTAAAATTTGACAAGATTTATAACTCCTACCTTATATAATGCAAATGTCAAGTCCAACTATACAACATGTCTCCTCTGAAGTGCTTGTATTTCTATTGTGTTGGGTTAATTTTCCCCATTATATTAGGATGAATAGTCTGAGTCTACTAGGTAAGGGTTAGTGTCAGGGATTCAGTACTTCGAATGGAAAATTGGAAAATGAATCCAATGTGTATGTAAATATATGCTGCACAAATATCCTCCCGCTCTCATCCAGAACAATGCCTTGACATTACCTTCACCCCAAGTAAGACACAATTAGAGGAGAAGAGTTACAAAATCAGTGAATACATATCTGGAATGGAAAATGCTCAGGAGTTCACAACCTTGGAGGTGGTAGAGGAGTTTCCAAAAGTAAGGGACAGGGTAAACACTCCACAAACATGGAGCTCTGCTGGCCTAAAAACTTTTTGAGAAACTGCCTCTGAGCTTCCGCACTTGAAATATATGTTGTTTTCATGAGATTTGGCTTCCTTTGTAGTGAGACCATCAAAGCTGGGTTTGCATCTATGTGACCTGGAGGACATGGTTTCTTATTTTCCAATGAACAAGAAGAAGCAGTGCTGAATCCTCTCTTTGTAGGTAAACTGAGGCCACTGGGGACTAAGTATCTCCCCGTGGCGCCTGTGAAGCCATTTGGTCCTCCTCCAGTTTTTGTGGTGATTAGGCTGCTGCACTGTGAGTTTGGTATTTGTTTCACGAAATACTAGGAGCTAAACTGGGACACAGTGCTGGAGGGAGTTCTGTCACGTGTGGTGGGTCAGGGTCTGCAAGAGAATGCACCAACTAGGCTTCTATCTCTCAAAGCTTGCCCCATTGTCCCCTTGTCCATATCAACCTGATTCTTAATTTTCCTCTGAAAACTCTCCATATAACAAGATGCCTTTACATATAAGGGTCTGCTGGCTGCACCATGTCAGTTACAAGCCATTTGGAATCCAATGGTAGATCCACATGGCCCTACTACGGATGTTTTATCAAACACCTCCCCACCACTGCTCTAGACCCACTACTCAGCAGGCTCCAACTTACTGGCATCTCTGTTCTACACCATTTTCATGAAACTCAGTAAATCAAGGCACTGTCTGGTATACTCATGATCAGCAATAGGACATCCAATGTTTCTCCAATGCCACCTGGTCATAGGAATTTCAAAAATTTCATGGTATTTATCTAGCCATTTTTCAAGCATGAATTTGGAGGCACTGTGGGTTTCAATTCATTCAGCAAACATTAAATGGTGAGGAAGCTCATTTCAATGAAATCTCTGGAGAAATCTCACAGGCAAGGCTTCCCAAAGAATGGAAAAAAGGTCACATTAGGCCAGGCCCATTGAGGTCTACAATGTGAGGTGAATGTGTGTTTTGACTCTCAACTATGGATGCGATTTCTTTAAGAATAAAATCATGTGATATCCTTACTGAGATTCCCAGGCCTCTTTGGAAATCTACCCGGGGCCTAGGTCTCAGTTTCCAAGAGCGACTTTCATGCGTGGCCTCTTAAAATCCCAACAAAATTCATAGCAATGCTTCTCTGAGTTCAGTTCCAAAACCCAGTGTCTAAGGGGAATCACACCAGAGTTCAAGCCCACGTGGAACCAGTCATTTTTTCCAATGCAACACAAATGACCACAATTAAAACCAAAACACTCCCACATGGCACTCACCTTATTCCATATAGTCAATCATCTTAACTGCTGGCTGGAGGTTTCCATGAGGGGTGCAGCCCAAGACAGTGTCCAAAATCAGCTCGTTTGCCCCTCATTTGCCTAAAGTCAGGGTAGCCTGGACACCGTGGCTGTGAACCAGGAGTGAACAAATAAGCCTGCCATTAATACTTCTATGTTTCTCCAATTTGAGGGCTACTGATTTTAGGTATCGATTCTTTAGGTGATTTAGAGTCATGCGAAAACACAAGCACCTCTGCAGGGCTTTGAAGAACTCATTTGACTCACAGAACCCTATTCTCATTTGTTGGAGTGCAGGAACCTAACAGAGGAAGGCAAGAGTCTTCATCCACAATGAATGATATTTTTTGCCATTTTGGTTTTGGAAGCTTACATGGGATCATTCTTAAGATCCATCAGGTGCTGAGAATCTATGTCACAGCCACACACAGGTCCAAGAGGCTGATATAGACACATCCCTTTCCAAAGCAATTAAGCAAAGAACCACACTTGAGGCCCATTCATTTCCATTTGAAAACTGTTTTCTTCAGGCTTCACAAAGGGGTGGCCTGATGCAAAGACCTTCCTGACATTCAGTGCAACACAACAATAAGTAAGCAAAAAGCCCAAGGCAGTGTTTCTGCACTGAGACTTTCCTGGTCACACTGATATCAGAGTTTTCTGAGATGCTCGCCATTCTCTTCAACCATCCTTTACATGGCCATGTCACAGAGCTTGGAGGTGGTACATATTTTGGACACAAATCCCTGAGCCCATTCTGGAGAGTGGCCAGAATTCAGGAAGAAAACAACAACTTAGAAAGATAGCAGGTGTTGCACATCGATAAGACAAGCTGCAGTCCATTCATATATTGGGCAGGATGAATTATAGGGAAGATTTATACTAGACAGGACACATCCATTAATGCATTCTCTTTTCTAATGTCTACAACAACGGACACAGTGGGATACACATAAACAGAAACACTCGCCTTGTCAAATGACTTACTAGAAACTGTCTGCTCCAAACCAATCAAACCGCCTTTTTGATCTATTCTCAGAACATGAGACAAAACAACAAACGCACACCAACTCCCACAAAGGCACCTCCTTCAACCAAGTAGGTCTGTGACTATCCGGAGTGTCCTCTGACTGGTGGGCCATACTATGTTTCCCCGAAATGGCCTGTCTTCTCTCAGATCTTGTTTCCTTGACCAACTCTGTGATGATGTCAGGAAAAAGTGGTTAGCCACTACCTGTTTTCTCAGGAAAGGTCCATCTTCAGAGCTCTCCTGGCATTTGGCCATCCTCACATCATTAGGGACCAAGAAAACTGACTCTGTCCTTGGTAAATCCAAACAAGTGAGCCCACTGGGCCTGGGACTGGGACTGCCTCTGGGTGCCTGGCTTCTTGGATACCAAGTTCAGAGAGTTCCATCACCAAGGTAATGAGGTATGTCACATTCCTTGGAACTGAATGAGGTCACTGCCTTGGCAACCACTTTGTCCTAACAGTTGCTTCCAAGGGTTACATAAGATGGAGGTTGCCCCTACTTCCTGTGACACTTTCATAAGGTAGAATGTATATCAACCATTGGCACCCGGGAACAGCTCTCCACTCAGGCCTGGATTGTTCCACCTTGTCTACAAAAAGAAGAGAGAGGCAGATTCAGACACATCCCTTCATCCTGACCAGGTTGTTTGCCATGGAAGATGACTTTTGCTCTCTCAGTAGCTTCATACCTGCCTACAACTTCTCCAGGTATCATTTGTGCATGGACATTTGAGGTTCTCATCTTGTGGAAGATCCCCAACTTTCCTGTATTGTAAGAACCCCTCTGTCCCTGCTCTTCTGTAAAATGATTGAGGGAACAGTGTATACCTGGGGGTAAAAACAGGATTGATTTGGTGATGAATGATTCTGTGCGATGAATAATGGGATTGGGAACCTGCAATATTTACAAGAATATAGAGGTGAAATATAAGTTTGAAAAAAGAAATCTAGGTATGCTTTGAAGCCTAGAAGGGTTTTGCCTTTGATTGGGATACTTAGCTTTGAATTATGTTCTGCAAAGTTGTCTCAGATACTTTGATATACAATGGCATAGGACCTTGTACATTGGATGATTGAATTTAGAAGAGAACATCCAGTCAAAAAGGGATATTCAGTAGGATCAAGAAGATAGTCGGTAGGTTTAGGAAGACCATTGAGTATAGGATTTGGACCAAAAGTTCTTTAGCAATAGACTTTTGGTTATAGAGTGAATGTAAATGTCAGCACATATGAAGAGTCAGACACTATGTTGAACTGGGGAAAATATGTAGAAAATCAGATATCAATGGAAACATTACGAAATCAGGCAAAGTATAAAGTGAGGGATAGAATTAGACATTTTCAACAGGGTTGAGTTTCAAAATATAAATTAGGAAAAAACAAATATGTAATCACCAATAGGATTGACAATTGACAGCATTAGGCAACCTGGACATGGATGTTTTTAGAAATCCATGTTCACTTTCCATTTAGGCTTTGGTACAATCATAAGTGTGACCTTTCCATTTTTTGTCCAGAATATTACTGTGATAATGAGGTGACATGAGTATTTCTTTCACCATTTCTGGGAGCAATATATTGAAGATGTAAAATTAGAATCGGGGGTGCAAATAGGTGTACCCTGTTTCTATGAACATAGAGAAAAACCACGAATAGACCATACTGTGAATAAATAATATAACTTTTTTGAACTTTAAATAATGAATTGAACTGATATCTGAAAAATAAAAGAAAATTTTATATTGATATAAAATCATTCATTCCAACCAGTTATAGATCTAATGGAAATATTAGTGTTTTGGTTTATCATGAAGCGTGTGTGAGTTTTGCTTCAAAATGATTATGGAAATTCAAAATAATGTGTTTGGAAAGAAGTCTCATGAAAAGACCAGTCAAGAAACCCGGACAATACATGTGTTCTGAAGCAAGAAGTGATTAATGTTGAAACAAATGCCTATTAATTTGTGAACTTGTGGATGAAATGTATATCCTATGATGTGCAAAAACTGAAGAAACAATAATGTACCAGTGTCGAATACAAATGAATGACAAATTACATATCATGTCCCATAGGAGTCTACTTGCATTGATGTTAGACTGGGTCAGATACTGTAGAATAATTAGGATTTGTATGCACCCTTCACTGAAGTTAGTAGTCAGTACTAGGAAACAAATATGTATTTCAGGTGGATGAATATTTCTGATTATAATCTTGTGAAAAGTTGATTATAAATCCACATACATGAACATGAATGAATTTAGAGATTGTATACTAGACACATATATTTCATATTTGGAAAACTTTGGAGAGTATGTCTATATCTATATCTATATCTATACACACACACACACACACACACACACACAACACTCACAGACATTAAAAAGTACCAATATAAACGCCAATCGAAATTCATCAGTAAATATATATCATCCACAGATGCAAAAATATTTATGTTACTGAACATGAGTTTATGTATAATGTTGTTCTTCTAGGACGCTCTCTGATAGGTTGAATTTTCATTTCCAACAGCATTTAGGAGGAGTGAACACTTCTCACAGTTTGTATCTGCCAAGACATCCACCTTACAAAAATGTACGTGTGATACCTGGTAGGATTCTATATATGCATATAAATATACATGTGTGAATAGGCTACAGAAATTGGAAACAAGTATTCACATATTTGTTAAGTTTAAAAACACATGGAGAATATTTCAATTAAAATTTGACTAGATGTATAACTCCTACCTTATATAATGCAAATGTCAAGTCCAACTATAGAAAATGTCTCCTGTGAAGTGCTTGTATTTCTATTGTGTTGGGTTAATTTTCCCCATTATATTAGGATGAATAGTCTGAGTCTACTAGGTATGGGTTAGTGTCAGGGATTCAGTACTTCAAATGAAAAATTGGAAAATGAATCCAATGTGTATGTAAATATATGCTGCACAAATATCCTCCCGCTCTCATCCAAAACAATGCCTTGACATTACCTTCACCCCAAGTAAGACACAATTAGAGGAGAAGAGTTACAAAATCAGTGAATACATATCTGGAATGGAAAATGCTCAGGAGTTCACAACCTTGGAGGTGGTTTAGGAGTTTCCAAAAGTAAGGGACATGGTAAACACTCCACAAACATGTAACTCTGCTGGCCTAAAAACTTTTTGAGAAACTGCCTCTGAGCTTCCGCACTTGAAATATATGTTGTTTTTATGAGATTTGGCTTCCTTTGTAGTGAGACCATCAAAGCTGGGTCTGCATCTATGTGACCTGGAGGACATGGTTTCTTATTTTCCAATGAACAAGATGAAGCAGTGCTGAATCCTCTCTTTATAGGTAAACTGAGGCCACTGGGGACTAAGTGTCTCCCCGTCTCCCCATGTGGACTGTGAAGCCATTTGGTCCTCCTCCACTTTTTGTGGTGTTTAGGCTGCTGCACTGTGAGTTTGGTATTTGTTTCACGAAATACTAGCAGCTAAACTGGGACACAGTGCTGGATGGAGTTCTGTCACGTGTGGTGGGTCAGGGTCTGCAAGAGAATGCACCAACTAGGCTTCTATCTCTCACAGCTTGCCCCATTGCCCCCTTGTCCATATCAACCTGATTCTTAATTTTCCTCTTAAAACTCTCCATATAAGAAGATGCCTTTACATATAAGGGTCTGCTGGCAGCACCATGTCAGTTACAAGCCATTTGGAATCCAATGGTAGATGCACATGGTCCTACCACGGATGTTTTATCAAACGCCTCCCCACCACTGCTCTAGACCCACTACTCAGCAGGCTCCAAATTACTGGCATCTCTGTTCTACACCATTTTCATGAAACTCAGTAAATCAAGGCACTGTCTGGTATACTCATGATCAGCAACAGGACATCCAATGTTTCTCCAGTGCCACCTGGTCATAGGAATTTCAAAAATTTCATGGTATTTATCTAGCCATTATTCAAGCATGAAGTTGGAGGCACTGTGGGTTTCAATTCATTAGGCAAACATTAAATGGTTAGGAAGCTCATTTCAATGAAATCTCTGGAGAACTGTCACAGGCAAGGCTTCCCAAAGAATAGACAAAACGTCACATTCGGCCAGGCGGATTGAGGTCAACCATGTGAGGTCCATGTGTGTTTTGACTCTCAATTATGGCTGCCATTTCTTTAAGAATAAAATCATGTGATATCCTTGCTGAGATTCCCAGGCCTCCGTGGAAATCTACCCGGGGCCTAGGTCTCAGTTTCCAAGAGCGACTTTCATGCGTGGCCTCTTAAAATCCCAACAAAATTCATGGCAATGCTTCTCTGAGTTCAGTTCCAAAACCCAGTGTCTAAGGGGAATCACACCAGAGTTCAAGCCCACGTGGACCCAGTCATTTTTTCCAATGCCACACAAATGACCAACATTAAAACCAAAACACTCCCACATGGCCCTCACCTTATTCCATATAGTCAATCATCTTAACCTCTGGCTGGAGGTTTCCATGAGGGATGCAGCCCAAGACAGTGTCCAAAATCAGCTCGTTTGCCCCTCATTTGCCTAAAGTCAGGGTAGCCTGGACACCGTTGCAGTGAACCAGGAGTGAACAAATAAGCCTGCCGTTAATACTTCTGTGTTTCTCCAATTTGAGGCCTATTGATTTTAGGTATGGATTCTTTAGGTGATTTAGAGACATGCGAAAACACAAGCACCTCTGCAGGGCTTTAAGAACTCATTTGATGCAAAGAATCCCTATTCTCATTTGTTGGAGTGCAAGAACCTAACAGAGGAAGGCAAGAGACTTCATCCACAATGAATGATATTTTTTTGCCATTTTGGTTTTGGAAGCTAACATGGGATCATTCTTAAGATCCATCAGGTGCTGAGAATCTAAGTCACAGCCACACACAGGTCCAAGAGGCTGATAAAGACACATCCCTTTCCAAAGCAATTAAACAAAGAGCCACAGGTGAGGCCCATTCATTTCCATTGGAAAACTGTTTTCCTCAGGCTTCACAGAGGGGTGGCCTGAGGCAAAGACCTTCCTGACATTCAGTGCAACACAACAATAAGTAAGCAAAAGGCCCAAAGCAGGGTTTCTGCACTGAGACTTTCCTGGTCACACTGAAATCTGAGTTTTCTGAGATGCTCGCCATTCTCTTCAGCTATCCAGTACATGGCCATGTCACAGAGCTTGGAGGTGGTACATATTTTGAACACAAATCCCTGAGCCTAATCTGCAGAGTGGCCAGAATTCAGGAAGAAAACAACAACTTAGAAAGATAGCAGGTGTTGCACATTGATAAGACAAGCTGCAGTCCATTCATATGTTGGGCAGGATGAATTATGGGAAGATTTATACTAGACAGGACACATCCATTAATGCATTCTCTTTTCTAATGTCTACAACAACGGACACAGTGGGATACACATAAACAGAAACACTCGCCTTGTCAAATGACTTACTAGAAACTGTCCGCTCCAAACCAAACAAACCGCCATTTCTATCTATTCTCAGAACCTGAGACAAAACAACAAACCCAAACCCACTCCCACAAAGGCACCTCCTTCCCCCAAGTAGGTCTGTGACTATCTGGAGTGTCCTCTGACTGGTGGGCCATACTATGTTCCCCCGAAATGGCCTGTCTTCTCTCAGATCTTGTTTCCTTGACCAACTCTGTGAAGATGTCAGGAAAAAGTGGTTAGCCACTACCTGTTTTCTCAGGAAAGGTCCATCTTCAGAGCTGTCCTGGCATTTGGCCATCCTCACATCATTAGGTACCAAGAAAACTGACTCTGTCCTTGGTAAATCCAAACAAGTGAGCCCACTGGTCCTGGGACTGGGACTGCCTCTGGGTGCCTGGCTTCTTGGATACCAAGTTCAGAGATTTCCATCACCAAGGAAATGAGGTATGTCACATTCTTTGGAACTGAATGAGGTCACTGCCTTGGCAACCACTTTGTCCTAACAGTTGCTTCCAAGGGTAACATAAGATGGAGGTTGCCCCTACTTAATGTGACACTTTCATAAGGTAGAATGTATATCAACCATTGGCACCCGGGAACAGCTCTCCACTCAGGCCTGGATTGGTCCACCTTCTCTACAATAAGAAGAGAGAGGCAGATTCAGACACATCCCTTCATCATGACCAGGTTGTTTGCCATAAAAGATGACTTTTGCTCTCTCAGGTGCTTCATACCTGCCTACAACTTCTCCAGGTATCATTTTTGCATGGACATTTGAGGTTCTCATCAGGTGGAAGGTCCCCAACTTTCCTGTATTGTCAGAACCACTCTGCCCCTGCACTTCTGTAAAATGATTGAGGAAACAGTGTAACTTGGGGTTAAAAACAGGTTTGATTTGGTGACGAATGATTCTGTGTGATGAATAATGGTATTTGGAACCTGCAATATTGAAAAGAATATAGAGGTTAAATATAAGTATGAAAACAGAAATCTACGTATGATTTGGAGCCCAGAAGGGTTTTTCCCTTGATTGGGATACTTAGCTTTGAATTATGATCTGCAAAGATGTCTCAGATAATTCGATATACAATGGTATAGGACCTTGTACATTGGATGATTGAATTTAGAAGAGAACATCCAGTCAACGAGATATTCAGTAGGATTAGGAAGATAGTCGGTAGGTTTAGGAAGAAGAGTGAGTATAGGATTTGGACCAAAAGTTCTTTAGCAATAGACTTTCGGTTATAGAGTGAATGTAAATGTCAGCACATATGAAGAGTCAGTCACTATGTTGAACTGGGGAAAATATGTAGAAAAGCAGATATCAATAGAAACATTACGAAATCAGGCAAAGTATAAAGTGAGTGATAGAAGTAGACATTTTCAACAGGGTTGAGTTTGAAAATATAAATTAGGAAAAAACAAATATGTAGTCACCAATAGGATTAACATTTGACAGCATTAGGCAACCTGGACATGGATGTTTTTAGAAATCCATGTTCATTTTCCATTTAGGCTTTGGTACAATCATAAGTGTGACCTTTCCATTTTTTGTCCAGAATATTACTGTGATAATGAGGTGACATGAGTATTTCTTTCTCCATTTCTGCGAGCAATATATTGAAGATGTAAAATTAGAATCGTGGTTACAAAGAGGTGTACCCTGTTACTATGAAAATAGAGAAAAAGCATGAATAGACCATACCGTGAATAAATAATATAACTTTATTGAACTTTAAATAATGAATTGAACTGATATCTGAAAAATTAAATTAAATCGTATATTGATATACAATCATTCATTCCAACCAGTTATATATCTAATGGAAATATTAGTGTTTTGGTTTATTATGAAGAGTGTGTGAGTTTTGCTTCAAAATGATTATGGAAATTCAAAATAACGTGTTTGGAAAGAAGTCTCATGAAAAGACCAGTCAAGAAACCCTGACAATACATGTGTTCTGAAGCAAGAAGTGATTAATGTTGAAACAAATGCCTATTAATTTGTGAACTTGTGGATGAAATGTATATCCTATGATGTGCAAAAACTGAAGAAACAATAATGTACCAGTGTCAAATACAAATGAATGACAAATTACATATCATGTCCCATAGGAGTCTACTTGCATTGATGTTAGACTGGGTCAGTTACTGTTGTTGATTAGGATTTGTATACACCTTTCACTGAAGTTAGTTTTCAGTACTACAAAACAAAAATGTATTTCAGGTGGATGAATATTTCTGATTATAATCTTGTGAAAAGTTGATTATAAATCCAAATACATGAACATGAATGATATAGAGAGTGTATATTAGACACATATATTTTATATTTTGAAAAATTTGGAGAGTATATCTATATCTATATCTATACCTATATGTATCTATCTATCTATCTCTATCTATTTATCTATATATATATATATATATATATATATATATATACATACACACACACACACACACACAAACACATACACACACACAACACTCACAGACATTAAAAAGTACCAATATAAATGCCAATCTGAATTCATCAGTAAATATATATCATCCACAGAGGCAAAAATATTTATTTTACTGAACATGAGTTTATGTATAAAGTTGTTCTACTAGGACGCTCTTTTATAGGTTGAATTTTCATTTCCAATAGCATTTAGGAGGAGTGAACACTTCTCACAATTTGTATCTGCCAAGACTGCCACCTCACAAAAATGTACGTGTGATACCTGGTAGGATTCTATATATGCATATAAATATACACGTGTGAAGAGGCTACAGAAGAGGGAAACAAGAATTCACATATTTGTTAAGTTTAAAAACACATGGAGAATATTTCAATTAAAATTTGACTAGATTTGTAACCCCTACTTTATATAATGCAAATGTCGAGTCCAACTATACAACATGTCTCCTCTGAAGTGCTTGTATTTCTATTGTGTTGTGTTAATTTCCCCCATTATATTAGGATGAATAGTCTGAGTCTACTAGGTATGGGTTAGTGTCAGGGATTCAGTACTTCGAATGGAAAATTGGAAAATGAATCCAATGTGTATGTAAATATATGCTGCACAAATATCCTCCCGCTCTCATCCAAAACAATGCCTTGACATTACCTTCACCCCAAGTAAGACAAAATTAGAGGAGAAGAGTTACAAAATCAGTGAATACATATCTGGAATGGAAAATGCTCAGGAGTTCACAACCTTGGAGGTGGTAGAGGAGTTTCCAAAAGTAAGGGACAGGGTCAACACTCCACAAACATGGAGCTCTGCTGGCCTAAAACCTTTTTGAGAAACTGCCTCTGAGCTTCCGCACTTGAAATATATGTTGTACTCAGGAGATTTGGCTTCCTTTGTAGTGAAACCATCAAAGCTGGGTCTGCATCTATGTGACCTGGAGGACATGGTTTCTTATTTTCCAATGAACAAGATGAAGCAGTGCTGAATCCTCTTTTTGTAGGTAAACTCAGGCCACTGGGGACTAAGCGTCTCCCCGTGTGGACTGTGAAGCCATTTGTTCCTTCTCCTCTTTTTGTGGTGTTTTTGCTGCTGCACTGTGAGTTTGGTATTTGTTTCACGAAATACTAGGAGATAAACTGGGACACAGTGCTGGAGGGAGTTCTGTCATATGTGGTGGGTCAGGGTCTGCAAGAGAATGCACCAACTAGGCTTCTATCTCTCAAAGCTTGCCCCATTGTCCCCTTGTCCATATCAACCTGATTCTTAATTTTCCTCTGCTAACTCTCCATATAACAAGATGCCTTTACATATAAGGGTCTGCTGGCTGCACCATGTCAGTTACAAGCCATTTGGAATCCAATGGTAGATCCACATGGCCCTACCACGGATGTTTTATCAAACACCTCCCCACCACTGCTCTAGACCCACTACTCAGCAGGCTCCAACATACTGGCATCTCTGTTCTACACCATTTTCATGAAACTCAGTAAATCAAGGCACTGTCTGGTATACTCATGATCAGCAACAGGACATCCAATGTTTCTCCAGTGCCACCTTGTCATAGGAATTTCAAAAATTTCATGGTATTTATCTAGCCATTTTTCAAGCATGAAGTTGGAGGCACTGTGGGTTTCAATTCATTCAGCAAACATTAAATTTTGAGGAAGCTCATTTCAATGAAATCTCTGGAGAACTGTCACAGGCAAGGCTTCCCAAAGAGTGGACAAAAGGTCACATTAGGCCAGGCCCATTGAGGTCTACAATGTGATGTCCATGTGTGTTTTGACTCTCAACTATGGCTGCCATTTCTTTAAGAATAAAATAATATAATATCCTTGCTGAGATTCCCAGACCTCTGTGGAAATCCACCCGTTGTCTAGGTCTCAGTTTCCAAGAGTGACTTTCATGCTTGGCCTCTTAAAATCCCAACAAAATTCATAGCAATGCTTCCCTGAGTTCACTTCCAAAACCCAGTCTCTAAGGGGAATCACACCAGAGTTCAAGCCCACGTGGACCCAATCATTTATTCCAATGCCACACAAATGAGCAACATTAAAACCAAAACACTCCCACATGGCCCTCATCTTATTCCATATAGTCAATCATCTTAACTTCTGGCTGGAGATTTCCATGAGGGGCGCAGCCCAAGACAGTGTCCAAAATCAGCTCCTTTGCCCCTCATTTGCCTAAAGTCAGGGTAGCCTGGACACCGTTTCTGTGAACCAGGAGTGAACAAATAAGCCTGCCTTTAATACTTCTGTGTTTCTCCAATTTGATTCATACTGATTTTAGGTATCGATTCTTTAGGTGATTTAGAGTCATGGGAAAACACAAGCACCTCTGCAGGGCTTTGAAGAACTCATTTGACCCAAAGAATTCCTATTCTCATTTGATGGAGTGCAGGAACCTAACAGAGGAAGGCAAGAGACTTCATCCACAATGAATGATATTTTATGCTATTTTGGTTTTGGAAGCTCACATGGCATCATTCTTAAGATCCATCAGGTGCTGAGAACCTAAGTCACAGCCCACCACAGGTCCAAGAGGCTGATAAATATACATCGCTTTCCAAAGCAATTAAGCAAAGAGCCACAGGTGAGGCCCATTCATTTCCATTTGAAAACTGTTTTCTACAGGCTTCACAAAGGGGTGGCCTGAGGCAAAGACCTTCCTGACATTCAGTGCAACACAACAATAAGTAAGCAAAAGGCCCAAAGCGGGGTTTCTGCACTGAGACTTTCCTGGTCACACTGATATCTGAGTTTTCTGAGATGCTCACCATTCTCTTCAGCTATCCTGTACATGGCCATGTCACAGAGCTTGGAGGTGGTACATATTTTGGACACAATTCCATAATCTATTCTGGAGAGTGGTCAGAATTCAGGAAGAAAACAACAACTTAGAAAGATAACAGGTGTTGCACATATATAAGACAAGCTGCAGTCCATTCATATATTGGGCAGGATGAATTATGGGAAGTTTTATACTAGACAGGACACATCCATTAATGCATTCTCTTTTCTAATGTCTACAACAACGGACACAGTGGGATACACAGAAACAGAAACACTCGCCTTGTCAAATGACTTACTAGAAACTGTCTGCTCCAAACCAAACAAACCGCCTTTTCGATCTATTCTCAGAACATGAGACAAAACAACAAACCCACACCCACTCCCACAAAGGCACCTCCTTCCCCCAAGTAGGTCTGTGACTATCCGGAGTGTCCTCTGACTGGTGGGCCATACTATGTTCCCCCGAAATCGCCTGTCTTCTCTCAGATCTTGTTTCCTTGACCAACTCTATGAAGATGTCAGGAAAAAGTGGTTAGCCACTACCTGTTTTCTCAGGAAAGGTCCATCTTCAGAGCTCTCCTGGCATTTGGCCATCCTCACATCATTAGGTACCAAGAAAACTGACTCTGTCCTTGGTAAATCCAAACAAGTGAGGCCACTGGGACTGGGACTGGGACTGCCTCTGGGTGCCTGCCTCCTTGGATACCAAGTTCAGAGATTTCCGTCACCAAGGAAATGAGGGATGTCACATTCTTTGAAACTGAATGAGGTCACTGCCTTGGCAACCACTTTGTCCTAACAGTTGCTTCCAAGGGTAACATAAGATGGAGGTTGCCCCTACTTCCTTTGACACTTTTATTAGGTAGAATGTATATCAACCATTGGCACCTGGGAACAGCTCTCCACTCAGCCCTGGTTTGGTCCACCTTCTCTACAATAAGAATAGAGAGGCAGATTCAGACACATCCCTTCATCCTGACCAGGTTGTTTGCCATGGAAGATGACTTTTTCTCTCTTTGGTGCTTCATACCTGCCTACAACTTCTCCAGGTATCATTTGTGCATGGATATTTGAGGTTCTCATGAGGAGGAAGGTCTCCAACTTTCCTGTATTGTAAGAACCACTCTGTCCCTGCTCTTCTGTAAAATGATTGAGGGAACAGTGTATTCTTGGGGTTAAAAACAGGTTTGATTTGGGTTACGAATGATTCTGTGCGATTAATAATGGTATTGGGAACCTGAAATATTTACAAGAATATAGAGGTGAAATATAATTATGAAAAGAGAAACCTAGTTATGATTTGAAGCCCAGAAGGGTTTTGCCCTTGATTGGGATACTTAGCTTTGAATTATGTTCTGCAAAGATGTCTCAGATAATTCGATATACAATGGCATAGGACCTTGTACATTGGATGATTGAATTTAGAAGAGAACATCCAGTAAAAAAGGGATATTCAGTAGGATTAGGAAGATAGTCGGTAGGTTTAGGAAGAAGAGTGAGTATAGGATTTGGACCAAAAGTTCTTTAGCAATAAACTTTCGGTTATAGAGTGAATGTAAATATCAGCACATATGAAGAGTCAGTCACTATGATGAACTGGGGAAAATGTGTAGAAAAGCAGATATCAATGGAAACATTACGAAATGAGGCAAAGTATAAAGTGAGGGATAGAATTAGACATTTTCAACAGGGTTGAGTTTGAATATATAAATTAGGAAAAAACAAATATGTAGTCACCAATAGGATTGACAATTGACAGCATTAGACAACCTGGACATGGATGTTTTTAGTAATCCATGTTCACTTTCCATTTAGGCTTTGGTACAATCATAAGTGTGACCTTTCCATTTTTTGTCCAGAATATTACTGTGATAATGAGGTGACATGAGTATATCCTTCACCATTTCTGGGAGCAATATATTGAAGATTTAAAATTAGAATTGGGGGTACAAAAAGGTGTACCCTGTGTCTATTAAGATAGAGACAAAGCATGAATAGACCATACTGTGAATAAATAATATAACTTTTTTGAACTTTATATAATGAATTGAATTGATATCTGAAAAATTACAGGAAATCATATATTGATATACAATCATTCATTCCAACCAGTTATATATCTAATGGAAATATTATTGTTTGGTTTATCATGAAGAGTGTGTGAGTTTTGCTTCAAATGTGATTATGCAAATCAAAAATAATGTGTTTGGAAAGAAGTCTCATGAAAAGACCAGTCAAGAAACCCTGCCAATACATGTGTTCTGAAGCAAGAAGTGATTAAAGTTGAAACAAATGCCTATAAATTTGTGAACTTGTGGATGAAGTGTATAACTTAAAATGTGCAAAAACTGAAGAAATAATAATGTACCAGTGTTGAGTACATATGAACGTCAAATTACATATCATGTCCCATAGGAATCTACTTGCATTGATGTTAGACTGGGTCAGTTACTGTAGAATAATTAGGATTTGTATGCACCATTCACTGAAGTTAGTTTTCAGTACTAGGAAATAAATATGTATTTCAGGTGGATGAATATTTCTGATTATAATCTTGTGAAAAGTTGATTATAAATCCACATACATGAACATGAATGAATTTAGAGAGTTTACATTAGACACATATATTTCACATTTTGAAAAATCTGCAGAGTGTACAGATATATTACACACACACACACACACACACACACACACACAAACACACAAAACACTGACAGACATTTAAAAGAAGCAATATAAATGGCAATATAAATTCTTCAGTAAACATATGTCACCCACAGATGCAAAAATATTTATTTTACTGAACATGAATTTATGTATAATGTTCTTCTACTAGGAAGCTCCCCTATAGGTTGAATTTTCAGTTCCAACAGCGTTTAGGAGGTTTGAACTCTTCTCACAGTTTGTATATGCCAAGTCAGCCAACTCAAAATGTACGTGTGATACCTGGTAGGATTCTATATATGCATATAAATATACAAGTGTGAATAGGCTAAAGAGAAAGGGAAACAAGAATTCTCCTATTTTTTAAGTTTAAAGACCTATGGAGAACTTCTTCGATTAAAAATTGACTAAATTTATAACTTTTACCTTATATAATGCAAAAGGCAAGTCCAACTATACAACATGCCTCCAATGAACTGCTTGTATTTCTATAGGTTTGGGTTATTTTTCTCTATCATATTAGGATGAGTTGTTTGAGTCTAGTAGGTATGGGTTAGTGTCAGGGATTCAATGTTTCAAAATGAAAATTGGAAAATGAATCCAATTTGTATGCATGTATATGCTGCACAAATATCCTCCCACTCTCATCCAGAACAATGCCTTGACATTACCTTCACCCCAAGTAAGACACAATTAGAGGAGAAGAGTTAGAAAATCAGTGAACACATATCTGGAATGGAAAATGCTCAGGAGTTCACAACCTTGGAGGTGGTAGAGGAGTTTCCAAAAGCAAGGGACAGGGTAAACACTCCACAAACATGGAGCTCTGCTGGCCTAAAAACTTTTTGAGAAACTGCCTTGAGATAGGGCTCTTAAATATATGTTGTTGTCAGGAGATTTAGCTTCCTTTGTAGTAAGACCATCAAAGCTGTGTCTGCATCTATGAGACCTGGAGGACATTGTTTCTGATGTTTCAATGAACATGAGGCAGCAGTGCTGATATTTTTCTTTTTAGGTAAACTGTGGCCTCTGGGTTCTAAGTGTCTCCCCGTTGAACTGTGAAGCCATTTGGCCCTCCTACACTTTTTGTGGGGTTTTTGCTGCTGCACTGGTAGTTTGGTATTTGCTTCATAAAATAGAAGGAGTTCAACTGGGACACAGTGCTGGAGGGAGTTCTGTCACGTGTGGTGGGTCAGGGTCTGCAGGAAAATGCACCAACCAATCTTCTATCCCTCAAAGCTTGCCCCATTGCATCCTTGTCCATAGCAACCTGATTCTGAACATTGCCCTGAATCCTCTCCATATAACAAGATGCCTTTACTTATAAGGGTCTGCTGGCTGCAC
Organism: Callospermophilus lateralis; assembly: GCF_048772815.1. NCBI lineage: Eukaryota > Metazoa > Chordata > Mammalia > Rodentia > Sciuridae > Callospermophilus > Callospermophilus lateralis. The sequence goes on from NW_027512246.1 coordinate 187,143, forward strand.
CATGTAAGCCACAACCATTTTTAAGCCAATGGAAGATCCATATTGCTCCAACACAGAAGTTTTATCACACTCCTGCCCACCACAACTCTAGGCCCACTTCTTAGGAGCCTGAAACTTACTGGGACCTCTGTTGTACACCATTTTCATAAAACCCAGTCAAGCAAGGCACTGTCAGGTACATCCATGATCAGCAGCAGGACATCCAAAGGTTCTCTAGTGCAACCTAGTCATGAGAATTTCAAAAATTTCATGGTATTTATCTAGACATTTTACAAGGATGAAGTTGGAAGCACTGTGGGTTTCAATTTTTCAGGAACCATTAAATGGTGAGGAAGATTATTTCAATGAAAGCTCTGAAGAACCCTCACAGGCAAGGCTTCTCAAAGAGTGGACAAAAGGTCACATTAAGCCAGGCCCATTGAGGTCTACAATGTGAGTTCCATGTGTGTTTTGACTCTCAAATATGGCTGCCAAGACTTTCGAATGAAATCATGTGATACCTTGGCTGAGATTCCCAGTGCTCTGTGCAAAGCCACTCTGGGGCTAGATCTCAGTTTCCAAGGGTGACTCTCATACATGGCCTCTTTAATCCCAACACAATACATGGCAATACTTTTCTGAGGTCAGTTTCTGAACTCAGTCTCTAAGGGGAATCACACCAAAGTTCAAGCCCAGGTAGACCCAGTTATGTCTTCCAACTGCCACACAAATATAAACAATTATATCCAAAACACTCCCACATGTCACTCATCTTTTCTATATACCCACTCATCATAACCTCTGGCTGGAGGTTTCCATGAGGGGTGCTGCCCAAGACAGTGTCCAAAATAACCACCCTTGCCCCTCATTTGCCTAAAATCAGGGTGGCCTGGACATCCTTCCAGTGAACCAGGAGTGATCAAATTGGCCGGCCATTAAGATGGCACTGCTTCTCCAATTTGAGGCCTACTGACTGTGGGGTTTAGAGTCTTTATGTGATTTGGAGTCATGAGAAAAATCAAGCACTTATGGGCTATAATCTGCAGGGTTTTGAGGAACACATTTAAACCAAATGATCACTATTCTCACTTGATGAAGGTCAGGAACCTTACAGAGGAATGCGAGAGACTTCATCCAAAATGAATGCTCTTTTGTCCATTTTGGTTTTTAATGCACACATGGGATCTTTCTTTAGATCCATCAGGTGCTAAGAATCTAAGCCACAGCCTCACACAGGGCCAAAAAGCTGATTCAGACACATCCCTTTCCAAAGCAATTAAGCAAAGAGCCACAGGTGATGCCCATTCATTTCTATTTGAAAACTATTTCTTTTGACTCTACAAAGGTGTGGCCTGAGGCAAAGACGTTCTGACATTCAGGGCAACAGAACAATTGGTAAGCAAAAGGCCCAAAGCAGGGTTTCTCCATTAGAATTTTCTGTCACACTCATATCTGAGTTTTCTTAGATGCTCCCTTTCCTTTCAGCAATCCAGTACATGGCCAAGTCTCAGAGCTTGGAGGTGGTACATATTTTGGACACAAAACAATGAGACTATTCTGGAAATTGGCCAGAATTCAGGAAGAAAACAGGACCTTAGCAAGATTGTAGGAGTTGCCCACCCATAAGTCAAGCCACAGTCCATTCATAAATTGGGCAAGATGAATCTTGGGAAGCTTTCTACTAGTCAGGACACATACAATGATTCATTCTCTTTTCTAATGTCTAAAACCACGGACACAGTGGGATACACAGACAAAGAGACACTGGCCTTGTCAAACGACTTACCAGAAACAGTTCACTCCAAAACAAACAAACCGCCTTTCCTACCTATTCTCAGAACATGAGACAAAACCTCAAACCCACACCCACACACACAAAGGCAGCTCCTTCCCCCAAGTAGGTCTGTGACTATCAGGAGTGTCCTCTGACAGGTGGGCCATACTATGTTCTGATGAAATCGCCTGTCCTGTGTCAGATATGGTCTCATTGGCCCAATCTGTGAAGTTGTCACTAGCCAGCTGTGAGCCACTACCTGCTTTCTCAGGAAAGGCCTCTCTTCAGAGCTTTCCTGACATTTGTCCATCCTCACATCAGTAGGTACCAAGAAAGACTGACTCTGTCCTTGTTAAATCCAAACAAGTGAGACCACTGGGACTGGGAATGGGACTGGCTCTGCGTGCCTGGCTTCCCGGATCCCAAGTTCAGAGAGTTTCATCACCAAGGAAGTGAGGTGAGATTACTTCCTTCAGGAATTTAATGAGGTCACTGCCTTGGCAACCACTTTGTCCTAACAGTAGCTTCCAATAGTCCTATAGATGGAGGCAGCCCTTACTTCCTGTGACACTTTCATATGTTAGAATGGTATATCAACCATAGGCACCCAGGAACAGCTCTCCACACATGCCTGGTATGGTCCATCTTCTCTACATTAAGAAGAGAGGCTTATTCAGACAAAACCCTTCATCCTGGAAAGGTTGTTTGCGATGGAAGATGACTTTTGCTCTCTCAGGTCCTTCATAGCTGCCTAATCTTCTCCAGGGATCAAATCTGCATGGACCTTTGAGGTTCTCAGCAGGAGGCAGATCCCCTACATTCCTGTATTGTAAGATGAACTCTCTCGCTGCTCTTCTGTAAAGTTAGATTGAGGGAAGAGTGTATGGTTAGGGTTATTAACATGTTCGATTTGGATTACGAATCATCCTGCAGGATGATTAATAGTATTGTGAACCTGCGATATTTATAAGATTATAGAGGTGAAATATAAGTATGAAAACAGAAATGTTGGTAAGATTTGAAGCCCAGAAGGGCATTAGGTCCTTGATTGGGATACTTAGCTTTTAATTACGTTCTACACAGATGTCTCAGATAAATTGATAATCAATGGCATAGGACCTTATACCTTGGATGTTTGATTTTAGAAGAGAACATCCACTCAAATTGAGATAGTCGGTGGGATTAGGAAGACAGTCGGTAGGTTTATAAAAAAGAGTGAGTATAAAATTTGGACAAAAATTTCTGTAGCTATAGGGTTTCGGTTATAGAGTGAATGTAAATGTCAGCACATGTGAAGAGTCAGTCACAATGATTAACTGGGGAAAATATGTAGGAAAGAAAATATCAATAGAGACATTATGAAATGAGGCAATTATATAGTGAGTGATAGGATTAGACATTTTCAACAGGGTTGAGATTGACTACATAATCTTAGGAAGAAACAAATATGTAGTCACCAATAGGAATGACATTTGAAAGCATTAGGCAACCTGGATATGGATGTTTTTAGTAAGCCATGTTCACTTTCCATTTAGGATTTGGTACAATCATAAGTGTGACCTTTGCATTTTGTGCCCAGAAAATTATTGTGATCAAATATATATGTAGATCATATGATATGTGTATTTCTTCCACCATTTCTGGGAGCAGTATTTGAGGACACCTAAATTAGTATTGTGGGTACGAAGTGGTGTACCCTGTGTCTACGAATATAGAGATAATGCATGAATAGACCTTAGTGTGAATAAATAATATAACTTTTTTCACTTTAAATAATGGATTGAATTGATATCTTAAAATATATAGGAAATCATATATTGACATACAATCATTCACTCCAACCAGTTACACATATAATGGTAATCTTAGGGTTATTGTTTATGATGAAGTGTATGTGAGTTTTGTTTCAAAAGTGTTTATGGAAATCGAAAATAATGTGTTTGGAAGGAAGTCTCATGAAAAGACCAGTCAAGAAATATGGAGGAATCCATGTGTTCAAAGCAGGAATTGATTGAAAGTGAAACAAATGCCTATAACTTTGCTAAATTGTGGATGAAATATATATCCTGTGATGTGCATAAACTGATGAAATAGTAATGTACCAGTGTTGAATAAAAATGAAGGTCAAAGTACACATCATGTCCCATAGGAATCTACTTGCATTGATGTTAAACTGGTTCAGTTACTGTAGAAATATTAGGATTTCATGCATTATTCAACGTAGTTAGTTTTATTTTTTTTATTTTTATTTATAATTGTTCAAAACATTACATAGTTGTTGTTATATCATATTTCACACTTTGATTCAAGTGCATTATGAACTCCCATTTTTACCCCATGTACAGATTACAGAATCACATCATTTACACATCTATTGATTCACATATTGCCATACTAGTGTCTATTGAATTCTGCTGCCTTTCCTATCCTCTACTATCCCCCCTCCCCTCCCTGCCCCTCCCCTCTTCTCTCTCTACCCCCTCTACTGTAATAAATTTGTCCCCCTTGTATTATTTTTCCCTTTCCCCTCACTTTCTCTTGTATGTAATTTTATATAACCCTGAGGGTCTCCTTCCAATTCCATGCAATTTTCCTTCTCTCTCCCTTTCCTTTCCACCTCTCATCCCGGTTTAATGTTAATCATATTGTCATGCTCTTTGTCTCTCCTCTGTTCTTAGTTACTCTCCGTATATCAAAGATGACATTTGGCATTTGTTTTTTAAGGATTGGGTAGCTTCACTTAGCATTATCTGCTCTAATGCCATCCATTTTCCTCCAAATTCTATGATTTTTTTTTCATTTTTCAATGCAGAGTAATACTCCATTGTGTATAAATGCCACAGTATTTTCTCCATTCTTTCATTGAAGGGCATCTAAGTTGGTTTCACAGTCTTCCTGTTGTGAATTGTTCTGCTATGAACATCGATGTAGCAGTGTCCCTGTAGCATGCTCTTTTTAGGTCTTTAGTGAATAGACTGAGTAGGGGAATAGCTGGGTCAAATGGTGGTTCCATTCCCAGCTTTCCAAGAAATCTCAATACTGCTTTCCAAATTGGCTGCACCAATTTGCAGTCCCACCAGCAATGTACAAGTGTACCTCTTTCCCCACATCCTTGCCAGAACTTGTTGTTGTTTGACTTCATAATGTCTGCCAATCTTACTGGAGTGAGATGGTATCTTAGGGTGGTTTTGATTTGCATTTCTCTGACTGCTGGAGATGGTGAGCATTTTTTCATGTACTTGTTGATTGATTGTAAGTCCTCATCTGATAAGTGTCTGTTGAGGTCCTCAGCCCATTTGTTGATTGGGTTATTTGTTATCTTATTGTCTAATTTTTTGAGTTTTTTGTATACTCTGGATATTAGGGCTCTATCTGAAGGGTGAGGAGTAAGGATTTCTTCCCAGGATGTAGGCTCCCTATTTACCTCTCTTATTGCTTCTTTTGCTGCTAAAAAACTTTTTAGTTTATGTCCCATTTGTTGATTCTAGTTATTAACTCTTGTGCTATGGGTGTCCTATTGAGGAATTTGGAGCCCGACCCCACAGTATGCACATCGTAAGCAAATTTTTCTTCTATCAGACACTGTGTCTCTGATTTGATATCAAGCTCATTGATCCATTTTGAGTTAACTTTTGTGCATGGCAAGAGAAAGGGATTCAGTTTCAATTTGTTACATATGGATTTCCAGTTTTCCAAACACCATTTGTTGAAGATGCTATCCTTCCTCCATTGCATGCTTTTAGCCCCTTTATCAAATATAAGATAGTTGTAGTTTTCTGGATTGGTTTCTGTGTCCTCTATTCTGTACCATTGGTCCACCGGCCAATATTGGTACCAGTACCATGCTATTGTTGTTACTATTGCTCTGTAGTATAGTTTGAAGTCTGGTATCGCTCTACCGCCTGATTCACACTTCCTGCCTAGCATTGTTTTTGCTATTCTGGGACTTTTATTTTTCCATATGTATTTCATGATTGCTTTCTTTATTTCTACAAGAAATGCCTTTGGGATTTTGATTGGCATTGCATTAAACCTATAGAGAAATTTTGGTAATATCGCCATTTTGATGATGTTAGTTCTGCCTATCCATGAACAGGATATATTTTTACATCTTCTAAGATTTTCTTATATTTCTCTCTTTAGGGTTCTGTAGTTTTCATTGTATAAGACTTTCACCTCTTTTGTTAGGTTGATTCCCATTTTTTTTTTTTTTTGGATATTGTGAATGGAGTGGTTGTTCTCATTTCCATTTCAGAGGATTTGTCGCTGATATAGAGGAATGCCTTTGATTTATGTGTGTTGATTTTATATCCTGCCACTTTGCTGAATTCATTTATTAGCTCTATTAGTTTCTTTGTAGACCCTTTTGGGTCTGCTAGGTATAGAATCATGTCTTCTGCAATAGTAATAATTTAAGTTCTTCTTTTCCTATTTTAATGCCTTTAATTTCTTCTGTCTGTCTAATTGCTCTGGCCAGTGTTTCGAGAACTGTATTGAACAGAAGTGGTGAGAGAGGGCATCCCATTCTTGTTCCAGATTTTAGAGGGAATGCCTTCAATTTTTCTAGATTCAGAATGATGCTAGCTTGAGGCTTAGCATAGATTGCTTTTACAATATTGAGGTATGTTCCTGTTATTCCTAGTTTTTCTAGAGTTTTGAAGATAAAGGGATGCTGTACTTTGTCGAATGCTTTTTGTGCATCTATCGAGATGATCATATGGTTCTTATTTTTAAGTCTATTGATGTGGTGAATAACATTAATTGATTTTCGTATATTGAAAAAGCCTTGCATTCCACGGATGAATCCTACTTGATCATGGTGAACAATTTTTTTAATATGTTTTTGTATCTGATTCACCAGAATTTAATTAGGGATTTTTGCATTTAGGTTCTTTAGGGATATTGGTCTGTAGTTTTCTTTGTTTGAAGTGTTTATGTCTGGTGTAGAAATTAGGGTGATATTGGCCTGGTAGAATGAATTTGGAAGATCTCCCTCTTTTTCAATTTCCTGAAATAGCTTGATAAGTATTGGTATTAGTTCATATTTAAGGGTTTGTAAAACTCTGCTGTATACCCATACTGTCCTGGTCTTTTCTTAGTTGGTAATCTTTGGATGGTTTCTTCTATTTCCTCAATTGATATTGGTCTGTTTAGGTTGTCTATATCCTCCTGACTCAATCTGGACAGATCATATGACTTAAGAAATTTTTCGATGCCTTCACTATCTTCTATTATATTGGAGTATAACGAATCAAATTAATTTCTTATTATCTTCTGTATTTCAGAAATATCTGCTGTGATTGCCAGGGGGTGACAAATAACTTGTGTAGATTGATACAGCAGGAGTGGAAGCCGTTTATTGTAGAATCCGAGCGATATTTATACATTTTATAAAGCTTATCTAATTAGCATAAAATAGATACAGCAGTCAACCAATAAGGAATCTCCACACTTAATGGCTTGCTTTTGTTACTTCAAAAACCACTCCCTATGGCATTTGGCCAGGCGCCATCCAGACTTGTTTACAGACCCTAACATTTCTCTGGCAAAATACCAGGTGCCATGCTGACTTGTTTATAGACATTAACATGTGATATTGACTTTTTCATCCCGTATGCTAGTAATTTGAGTTTTCTCTCTTCTTCTTTCATTAGCATGGCTAAGAGTCTGTCGATTTTATTTATTTTTTCAAAGAACCAACTTTTAGTTTCCTCAATTTTTTCTATTGTTTCTTTTGTTTCGATTTCATTAATTTCAGCTTTGATTTTAATTAAATCTTACCTTCTACTTATTTTGCTGTTGTTTTTCTCTTCTTTTTCTAGGATTCTGAGATGAAGTATGAGATCATTTATTTGCTGTTGTTTTTTTCTTTTTTTAAGGAATGAAATCCAAGCAATGAATTTTCCTCTTAGAACGGATTTCAATGTGTCCCATAGATTCTGATATGTTGTGCCTGTGTTTTCATTTATCTCTAAGAATTTTTTAATTTCCTCCTTTATGTCTTCTATAACCCATTGTTCATTCAGTAACCTGTTGTTCATTCTCCAAGTGATGCATGATTTTTCCTTCCTTCTTTTATCATTGATTTTTTAGTTTATATTCCATTATGATCAGATAAGATGCATGGTATTATCTCTACTGCTTTATATTGTCTAAGAATTGCCCTGTGACATAATATATGATCTATTTTTGAGAAGGATCCATGTGCTGCTGAGGAAAAATGTAACTGCTTGATGTTGTGGAGTATATTCTATATATGTCAAGTCTAGGTTATTAATTGTGTTATTGAGTTCTATAGTTTTCTATTTCAACTTTTGTTTGGAAGACCTGTCCAGTGGTGAGAGAGGTGTGTTGAAGTCTCCCATGATTATTGTATGGTGGTCTATTAGACTCTTGATCTTGAGAAAAGTTTGTTTGATGGACATAGCAGCACCATTGTTTTGGGGCATATATATATTTATAATGGTTATGTCTTGTTGCTGTATGGTTCTCTTGAGCAGTATATAGTGTCCCTCTTTATCCCTTTTGATTAATTTTGGCTTGAAATCTATTTTATTTGATATGAGTATGGACACTCCTACTTGTTTCCGAAATCCATATAAGTGATATGATTTTTCCCAACCTTTCCTCTTCAGTCTATGTATGTCTTTTCCTATCAAATGCGTCTCCTGTAGGCAGCATATTATTGGGTCTTGTTTTGTGATCCATTCTACTAGCCTCTGTCTCTTAATTGGTGAGTTTAAGGCATTAACATTTACAGTTATTATTGAGATAATGGTTGTTCTTCTAGCCCTATTTGTTTATTTATGTTATTAAACATGGATTGTTTTCTTCTTTGATTATTTCCCACTTTTACTGTACTACATCCCACTATTGGTTTTTATTGTTATTTCCCTTTCTTCTACCTGTAATATTTTCCGAGGATGTTTTGAAGAGATGGTTTTCTAGCTACAAATTATTTTAACTTTTTTTTATCATGGAAGGTTATAATTTTATCTTCCATCCTGAAGCTTAATTTCACTGGATACACAATTCTTGGTTGGAATCCATTTTCTTTCAGTGTTTGAAAAATGTTATTCAAGGATTTTCTAGCTTTCAGAGTCTGTGTTGAAAGATCAGCTGTTATCCTGATTGTTTCACCCCTAAATGTAATCTGCTTTTTTTCTCTTGTAGCATTTAAAATTCTCTCCTTATTGTGTACGTTGGGCATCTTCATTATAATGTGTCTAGGTGTGGATCTCTTATAATTTTGCACATTTGGCGTCCTGTAGGCTTCTAGGACTTGGGAGTCAGTCTGATTCTTCAAGTCTGGGAAGTTTTCTCGTATTATTTCATTGAATACATTCCTCATTTCTTTGGTTTTAACCTCTATACCTTCCTGTATTCCAATGACTCTTATGTTTGCTCTCTTTATGTTATCCCATATTTCTTGGATATTCTGTTCATGGTTTCTTAACAGTCTTGCTGAGCTGTCTATGTTCTTTTCAAGTTGGAATACTTTGTCTTCATTGTCTGATGTTCTATCTTCTAAGTGTTCTACTCTGCTGGTAGTCTTCTCAATTGAGTTTTTTAGTTGGTTTATTGCTTTCTGCATTTCTAGGATTTCTGTTTGTTATTTTTTACAACCTCTATCTCTCTGTATAGCTGATCTTTTGCTTCTTGGATTTGTTTATGTAATTCATTGTCGAAGTGATCTTTCATTGTCTGATTTTGCTGTCTAATGTCTTCCTTGAGACTCCAGATCATCTGAAGCATGTATATCCTGAGTCCTTTATCTGACATTTCATCTGCTGCAGCTATTACCCGTGGACCCCTGGGGTGTTCTGTCGATCGGTCACAGGTCTGCCTACCTTGTAGGTGCTGGCGGCGGCTCTGCTCTGCCCCTATTCCAATTGGGGTGACGTGACTACCATGCAGGTGTGTTGCTGGGCCTGTTCCGCCAGTTTGTCGCAGGTCTGCCTGCCTTGCGGGCACCGGCAATGGATCTGCTCTGCTCCTATTCCAAATGGCGTGAAGTGTCTGCCGTGCCGGCAGGGCGATGGGCCTCTTCTGCCAGTCAGGTGCAGGTGTGCCTACCTTGCGGGCGCGGGTGATGGCTCTGCTCTGCCCCTACTCCAATTGGGGGGTCGTGACTACCATGCCGGCAGGTTGCTGGGCCTGTTCTGGGTGCGGGCGAAGGCTCTGCTCTTCCCCTACTAATATTGGGGTGACCTGACTACCATGCCGGTGGGCCACTGGGATTGTACTAGGTGTGGGAGAAGTCTCTGCTCTGAAACTACTCCAATTCGGTTGATGTGACTACCACGCCTGCGGGTCGCTTGGCCTGTTCTGGGCAAGGGCGGCGGCTCTGCTCTGCCTCTATTCCAATTGGGGTGACGTGACTACCATGCAGGTGTGTCGCTGGGCCTGTTCCGGGCGTGGGCGGCGGCTCTGCTCTGCCCCTCTGGCTTGATGACAAAGTGAGAGAGACACGGGTGTTTGTGACTCACTTTCTTTACCAGGAGACCAACTGTTTCTGTCACCGCTGGTATCAATGAGGTTATCTCCTCTGCTGCTTTCTGATGACATCAGATCTCTGCCATGTTGGTATCCCATGCAAAAGGCAGCATTTCGTTCCCTTTGCTGGGTGACTAAAGCAATCGGTGAGTCCTGACCGGCATTCACAAGCCCCGTCTCAATCCTGTTGCCACTGCCTATGAAGGCTCGGTTGATATTTACTGATATTCAGCAAGACCCGGACCGAGAAGCAGTTTCCGCCGGTTCTTTAGCCCTGGGCCAGATCAGTTCCTGGAGGCGGAATTCGGCCGCTCTGGGCTCGCTGTATGTTCTAATAGAAGCAGGCTCCAAGACGCAGTTTCTGCGGGTTCTTTAGCACTGAGCCTGAGTAATTTGTCTGCAACACAAAGGTGAATGGCATCCTGAAATTACCTGTTCTATAGCTGAATAAGCTGCGATCAGTCGAAAACAGGGATGATGAAGTCACCTCTCCATGATGGTGGCCGCTGGGTTCCTCTGTGGTCTGACGGGTGTGGAGAAATGAGTTGGACTGCATGCTTTCCCGTCTCAAACCCAGAATTCAGCACTGAGCACAGTGATTGCATACCTGGCAGGAGCCCACAGTACCTGCACCGCTGTATATTTGCCTTGCTATCTCGTCGTTTCCCAGCACGTGCCACAGACTCTAGCCACGGAGCGATTTCCTGAATAAGTCGCATGACCTTCTGTGAGGACAAATCACTCGCGTTTGAGCCCCCGTAGCTGATCCTCCTGAGATGGAAATATGTACACTTGGTTTTGGAGAACCACAATTTTGCTGGAAATTCCTAACAAGATAGGTTTTAGCCATTCTAACTCGTCATTCTCCCTCACAGTGACGCAGTACATGGGGGTGATGCACTCCCTTCGCAGCCATCATATGATCCCCTGAAGTTAGTTTTCAGTACTAGGAAACAAATAAGTATTTCAAGTGGATGAATATTTCTGAGAATAATCTTTTGAAAAGTTGATTATAAATCCACATACATGAATATGAATGAATTTAGGGAGTGTATAATAAGAAAAATATACTTCATATTTTGAAAAATCTGCAGAGTGAAAAAAAATATATATATATGTATATATATATATATATATATATATATATATATATATATATATATATACATACACACAGAGACATTAAAAAGTAGCATTATGTATGCCAATCGAAATTCACCATGAAATATATATCATCCACAGATCCAAAAATATTCATTTTAATGAACATAGATTTATGTCTTTCAACTAAGAAGCTCACCCGTATGTTGAATTTTCAGTTCCAACAGCATTAAGTAGGAGTGATCTCTTCTCACAATTTGTATCTGCCAAGCCAGCCACCTCACAAAATGTACGAGTGATACCAGGTAGAATTCGATATGTGCATATAAAAATACATGTGATGAATAGGCTACAGAGAAAGGGAGACAGTTATTCACATATTTGTTAACTTTTAAAACACATGGAGAACTATTTCAATTAAAATTTGCTAGATTTATAACACCTACCATTTATCATACGAAAGGCAAGTCCAACTATACACCATGCCTCCTGTGAACCTCTTGTATTTCTATTCTGTTTGGGTTATTTTTCTCCATAATATTAGCATTAAAAGTCAAAGTATATTAGGGTATGTGTTAGTGTCAGGGATTCAGTATTTCGAATGGAAAATTTGAAAATGTATCCAATGTGTATGCAAATATGTGCTACACAAAAAACTTCCCACTCTCATTCAGAACAATGCCTTGACATTACCTTCGCCCCACATAAGACACAATTAGAGGAGAGGAGTTAGAAAATCTGTGAATACATATGTGGAATGGAAAATGCTCAGGAGTTCACAAATTCGGAGGTGGTAGAAGAGGTTCCAAAAGTAAGGGACAGGGTAAACACTCCACAAACATGAAGTTCTGCCAGCCTGACATCTGGAGAAACTGCCTCTAAGGTTTGGCAATGAAATATATGCTGTTGTCAGGAGCATTAGCTTCATTTGGAGTGACACCATCAAAGCTGGGTCTTCATCTATGTGACATGGATGACATTGTTTCTTATTTTCCAATGAACATGAGGCAGCAGTGCTGAATTTTCTATTTGTATGTAACTTGTGGCCACTGGGGTCTAAGTGTCTCCCCGTGTGCACTGTAAATCCATTTGGTCATCCTCCACTATTCATGGTGTTTCTTGCTGCTGCACTGGGAGTTTGGAATTTGCTTCATGAATTACAAAGAGTTCAACAGGGACACAGTGCTGAAGTGAGTTCTGTCAATTGTGGTGGGTCGGGTTCTAGAGGAGAATGCACCAACCAGGCTTCTATCCCACATTGCTTGCCCCATTGACCATAGCAACCTGATTTTGAACATTGCCCTGAAACCTCTCCATATAACAATATGCTTTTACATATAAGAGTCTACTGGCTGCAAAATGTCAGTCACAATCAATTTGCAAGCCAATGGCAGATCCACATGGCCCACCACAGATGTTTTATCACCCACCTGCCAACCACTGCTCTAGGACAACTACTCAGCAGGATCCAACTTACTGGCATCTCTGGTCTACACCATTTTCATAAAACCAAGTCAATCAGGGCACTGTCTTACATACTCATGATCAGCAACAGGATATCCAAATGTTCTCCTGCCACCCGGTCATGGGAATTTCAAAAATTTTTATGGTATTTATCTAGCCAATTTTCAAGAAAGAAGTTGGAGGCACTGTGGGTTTCAATTTATTCAGAAACCATTAAATGGTGACTAAGCTCATTTCAATGAAAACTCTGGAGAATTCTCAAAGGCAAGGCTTCCCAAAGAGTGGCCAAAATGTCAGATTAAGCCAGGCCCATTTAGGTCTACAATGTGAGGTCCATGTGTGTTTTGACTCTCAAAAATGGCTGCCAAGTCTTTAAGAATAAAATCATGTGATATCCTGGATGAGATTTCCTGTGATCTTTGGAAAGTCAACTTGGGCCTAGATGTCACTTTCCAAGGGCAACTCTCATGCATGGCCATCTAAAATCCCAACACAATTCATGGCAATACTTCTCTGAGATCAGTACCAGAACTCAGTCTCTAAGGGGAATCACACCAGAGTGCTAGCCCAGGTGGACCCAGTCATCTCTTCCAACCACCATTCAAATGTCCACAATTAAAACCAAAACACTCCCACATGGCCCAAATCTTCTTCCATATAGACACTCATCATAACCTGTGGCTGGAGGTTTCCATGAGGGGAGCAGCCCACGTCAGTGTCCAAAATAAGCTTCCTGCCCCTCATTTGAATAAAGTCAGGGTGGCGTGGACACCCTTCCTGTAAACCAGGAGTGATCAAATAGGCCTTCCTTTAATACTGTTTGGCTTCTCCAACTTGAGGACTACTGACTTTGAGGTTTAGATTCTTTAAGTGAATTGGAGTCATGAGAAAAAACAAGCATCTATGGGCTAGCCTCTGCTGGGTTTTGAAGAACTTATTTGACCCAAAGGATCCCTGTTCTCACTTGATGGATTTCAGGAACCTACCAGAGGAAGGCAAGAGAGTTAATCAACAATATCTGATCTTTTTGCCATTTTGGTTTTGGATGCATGCATGGGATCTATCTTTAGATCCATCAGGTGCTGAGAATCTAAGCCACAGCCTCACACAGGGCCAAGAGACTGATTCAGACATATCCCTTTTCAAAGCAATTAAGCATGGATCCACAGGTGATGCCCATTTATTTGCATTTGAAAACTGTTTTCTTCAGGCTTCACAAAGTGGTGGCTTGAGGCAAAGATCTTCCTGACATTCAGGGCAACAGAACAATAGGTAAGCAAAAGGACCAAAGCAGCGTTTCTCCACTGAGACTTTCCTGGTCAACTGATATCTGAGATTTCTGAGATGCTAGACATTCCCTTCAACTATCTAGTACATGGCCATGTCACAGATATTGGAGGTGGTACATATCTTGGACACAAAACCATGATACTATTCTGGAGTGTTGCCAGAATTGAAGGAGAAAACAGGAAATTATGAAGCTAGTAGGTGTTGCCCATCTATAAGGCAAGCCTGAGTCCACTCATATATTGGGCACAATGAATGCTGGCAAGCTTTCTAGTAGACAGGAAACATCCATTGATCCATTCTCTCTTCTAATGTATACAATCATGAACACAGTGGGATACACAGACACTCGCATTGTCAAAGGACTTACTAAAAATAGTCCACTCTAAACGAAACAAACCGCCTTTCCTACCTATTCTGAGAACATGAGCCAAAACCACAAAATCACACCCACACCCAAAAAGGCACCTCCTTCCCCCAAGTAGGTCTGTGACTCTCCGGAGTGTCCTCTGACTGGTGGGCCATACTATGTTTCCCCAAAATGACCTCTCCTGTCTCAGTTCTGGTCTGCATGGCCAACTCTGTGAAGTTGTCAAGAGCCAGTGGTGAGACACTACCTGCTTTCTCAGGAAAAGCCCCTCTTCAAAGGTTTCCTGGCATTTCGTCATCCTCACATCTGTAGGTTCCAAGAAAGACTGACTCTGTCCTTGGTAAATCCAAACATGTGAGACCACTGGGACTGGGACAGGGACTGTCTCTGAGTGCCTGGCTTCCTGGATCCCAAGTTCAGAGAGTTTTATCACCAAGGAAGTGAGGTGAGGTCACTTTCTTCAGGATCTGAATTATGTCACTGCCTTGACAACCACTTTGCCCTAACAGTTGCTTCCAAAAGTCCCATGAGGTGGAGGCTGCCCCAGTTTTCCTGTAACACTTTCACAAGTTAGAATGTCATATCAATCATAAGCACCCTGGAACAGCTCTCCACACAGAACTGGTTTGGTCCATCTTGTATACATTAAGAAGAGAGAGAATGATTCAGACACAACCCTTCAACCCGACCAGGATGATTGCCATGGAAGATGACTTTTGCTTTCTGAGGTCTTTCATAGCTGCCTTCATCTTCACCAGGGATCATTTCTAAATGAACATTTGAGGTTCTCAGCAGGTGAAGATACCCTACATTCCTGTATTTTAATACCAACTCTGTCCCTGCTCTTCGGTAAAGTTAGTGTATGGTTAGGGTTAATTATATGTTCGATTTGGGTTAGGAATCATTCTGCAGGATGAATAAAGGGATTGGGTACCTGCGATATTTATAAGAATATATAAGTGAAATATATGTATGAAAACGGAAATCTAAGAAAGATTTGAAGCCCAGAAGGGCATTGGGCCCTTGATTGGGATACATAGTGTTGAATTACGTTCTGTACAATTGTCTCAGTTAAATCAATATACAATGGCATAGGACCTTGTACCTTGGATGATTGAATGTAGAAGAGAACATCCAGTCAAAAAGTGATAGTCGGTAGGATTAGAAAGATAGTCGGTAGGTTTAGGAAGAAGAGTGAGAATATGATTTGGAATAAAAAGCTTATTTAGCAATAGGGTTTCGTTTAGAGAGTGAATGTAAATGTCAGTACATGTGAAGAGTCATTCACAATAATGAACTGGGGAAATTATGTAGAAAAGCAAGTATCAATAGCGACATAACGAAATCAGGCAAAGTATAAATGAGTGATAGAATTAGACATTTTCCACAGGGTTGAGTTTGAATATATAATCATAGGTAAAAACAAATATGTTGTCACCAATGGGATTTACATTTGAGAGCATTAGGCTACCTGGACACCGATGTTATTAGTTATCCATGTTCACATTCCTTTTAGGCTTTGGTACAATCATAAGTGTGACCTTTACATTTTTTTTGTTCAGAATATTACTGTGGTAAAATGTATATGTAGATCAGGTAACATGAGTATTTCTTTCACTATGTCTGGGAGCAATATTTTGAAGACATATACATTAGTATTAGGGGTACAAAGAGGTGTACCCTGTGTCTATGAATATAGAGATAATGCATGAATAGACGATAATATGAATAAATAATGTAACTGGTTCCACTTTAAATAATGGATTGAATTGAAATCTGAAAATATATTAGAAATCTTATATTGATATATAATCATTCATTCCAACCAGTTATATATCTAATGGTAATATTAGGATTATGGTTTATCATGAAGGGTGTTTGAGTTTTGCTTTATAAGTGATGATGTTAAACGAAAATAATGTGTTTGGAAAGAAGTCTCATGAAAAGACCAGTCAAGAAACATAGAAGAATCATGTGTTCTGAATCAGGAAGTGATTGATCGTGAAACAAATGCCTATAAATTTTCTAACTTCTGAACGAAATATATATCCTATGATGTGCATTAACTGAAGGAGTAGTAATGTACCAGTGTTGAATAAAAATGAAAGTCAAAATACACATCATGTCCCCTAAGAATATACTTGCATTGATGTTAAACTAGCTCAGTAACTGTAGAAATATTAAGTTTTGTTTGCACCTTTCACTGAATTTAGTTTTCAGTACTAGAAAACAAATATGTATTTCAGGTGGATGATTATTTCTGAGAATAATCTTGTGGAAAGTTGATAATAAATACACATATATGAATATGAATGAATTTAGGGAGTGTATAATAAGACACATATATTTCATATTTTAAAAAATCTGGAGAGTGTATATATATATATATATATATATATATATATATATATATATATACACTCTCATACATGCACACTCACATGCACAGATATAAAAATTAGCAATACAGGAGATCCATCATGAAGGCAGGCATGGAAAAATCAAGTCTCTGACCTCTTCAGCTGAGCGGGCATAGGGAGTCGTAAACTGTCTAAATGCTGTTTGCTCAGAATCAGTAGGCAATGTTGACCTGATGTGGATCTGGGGCGAACATTCTGGGCCCCTCAGAACACACACCGAGCCTGGATGGGCTGCATTCAACCTCCGGTTTGCCTGGTTCTCATGACTCAGCACTAAGATCCCACTGAAATAACTGTTCGGCCCTTCTGAACTTTCAGAGGTAAAAGCCAACCAAGCCTTCAAAAGCAGTGGCCACAGGATTGAAACGGCGCTTGGGAGAGACAGTCAGGACCCACCCGTTGCATTGGTTACCTTGCAAAGGGAACAAACGGTCACCATTTGCATGGGATACCACCATAGCATAGAAATGACGTCACGGGCAGAGGAGATAACTTCATTAAAACCAGCGTGACAGGTGTGTAATCCCCTAGCCATCTCTCTCAACACAGCGGGGAAACCTTAAGGGCCCCTCCCAGCTCAGCCTTAAGGGCCTCTCCCAGCTCTCCCGTGAGCACGATAGCCAGACCTAGGGAATCAGGATTGGCTCGGGACTAGCGCGTGGAATTCCCGGCTCCTGATCCCACAAGTGCTGACAATTGAGGTCTCTTACACCACGTACCAGGGGCATGGCTCCCAGAGGGCAAGAAAATTCGCTGGGGGTCCTCAGCCCCAAGCTCTACAAAACTAGGGTCTGAGGGAGGCAAACAGGGAGAGTGTGCCCAGGCATTCATGAAAACAGGGCTGCCAGGAGTAGAGTTCTGGTTTGTAACCACTATTGTGGTGAGCGTCACAGGTGAGCAAGGCATGGCTTGAGGAAGCACAAGAGAAGGCCCTAGGCACTCAGGATTGGAGATCCGCCAAGTCTGGGAGGAAGAGCTGCTGCACAGTGATTGGTTCCCACTTATTCAGAGGAGAAGCTTGACCCAGTGCACACAGCTTTACCTACTGAAAGAGAAGTTAATTGAACTCTATGACTGCATTTATTATTATTATTTTTTTAATTTATATTTTTTCTATTTCTTTCATTTTCATTTTTGTTGTTGTTGTTCTTTAACTTTTTTTAATGTTTTTATTTTTTTATTTTATCATTATTATTATTAATATTATTTTAAATTTTAATTTTCATCTTTTAATTATAATTATTATTTAAATTTTTTTTCTTTATTTATTTTCTATTTTTCTTTTGTCTTTTCATTTCTTTTCAATTTTCTTATTCCCCCTTCCTTGAATTCTACCTGCCTACTCTCATTCTCTTTAGTGACTTCTTCCCTTCCCTTCTAATATCTTTCCTCCGAAGCATCAAATAAATTTATAAGAGTAAGCAGTAACTCAGCAGTCAAACAAAACAAGAAGTAACATGAGCAGCATAAAAAAACAAGGAAGAAAAGGAGTACAAACAACAATGGACAGCCTAAATATTCAGAAGGAATCATCAGAAAAATGGTCATATAAAGAACTCAAGGAATACCTTAGACAGATGGAATGGAACCTTAAAGAGGATACGAGACATCAAAACCAAACAGTGAAAGAACACATTGAAAATGAATTACATAAACAGATATAAAAAGAAATTAAGCATCTTTATTAGGAGATAGAGATTATAAAAAAATCAAACAATAATTCTAGAAATGAAGGAAATGATAAACCAAATTAAAAACTCAATTGAGAGTATCACTAACAGAGTGGAGCGAGTAGAAGACAGAATGTCAGATAATGAAGACAAAATATATCATCTTGAAAAAAGTCTAGCCAACAAAGAAATGCTGGTAAAAAGTCATGAGAAAAACATCCAAGAGATATGGGATATCATAAAAAAAAAAAAACTTATGAGTCATCTGGATAGAGTAAGGTACAGAGATTCAAACCAAGGGAATGAGTAACCTGCTGAATGAAATAATTACAGAAAACTTTCCAGAAATAAAAATGGAAACGGATAAAAATAATTGTAGATGCTTACAAGACACCGAGCACAAAAAAATCACAGTAGACCAATGCCAAGAAACATTGTTATGAAGATATCCAATGTACAAAACAAAGAGAAAATATTAAAAGCTACAAGAGAAAGGAGGCAGATTACAATCAGGGGTAAACCAAAAATGTTAACAACAGATTTTTCATCACAGACACTGAAAGTGGGAAGATCCTGGAACAACGTATTTCAAACACTTAAAAACAATGGATGACAACCAAGAAATCTGTATTCAGAAAAATTAAGTTTCAGGTAAGACAACTAAATAAAAATATTTTGTGATAAACAAAAGCTAAAAGAATTTGCAGCCAGAAAACCAGCATTGCAAAGCATCTTAAGGAAGACACTACACGAGGAAAAAAATGAATATCAACAACGAAAACCATGAGTGGGAATTGCCTCAGTAATGACAGAGGGAGGGGGAAAAGCTAATCATGGATAAACAAACTAAATTTTAAAAAAAGATAAATAATCAAAGACGGGTGGCAATACAAACCATATATCAATACTAACTCTAATCGTTAATGGCTTAAACTCTCCAATAAAGTGACATAGGCTTGTAACGTGGATTAAAAAAAACAAATCCAACAATATGTTGCTTCCAGGAGACACATCTGAATGGAAAACACATACACAGGCTGAAGGTGAAAGGTTGGGAAAATTTATACCATGCACACGGTCCTTGTAAGCAAGCAGGGGTGGCCATCCTCATACGGAATAAAATCGACTTCAAGACTAATTTAATCAAAAGGGATAAGGAAGGACATTATATACTGTTAAAAGAAACCATTCACCAACAAGACATAACAATTATCAACATTTACGCAGAAAATAATGGTGCTGCGACATTTATAAAACAAATTCTCCTCAATTTCAAGAATCAAATAGACCACAACACAATAATTATGGGAGACTTCAACTCACCTCTCTCACCATTGGACAGTTCCTCCAAACAAAAGTTGAATAAAAAAATATAGAATTCAATATCACAATCAACACCCTAGACTTAACTGACATATATAGAATATATCAACCATCATCAAGTGGATATACTTTTTTCTCACCAGCACATGGATCCTTCTCAAAAATAGACCATATATTATGCCGTAGGGCAACACTCAGTAAATATAAAGGGGTGGAGATAATACCATGAATTTTTTTCTGATCACAATGGAATGAAACTGGAAACCAATGGTAAAAGAAGGAAGGAAAAATCCTACATCACATGGAAAATGAACAATATATTACTGAATGATCAATGGGTTACAGAAGACATAAAAGAGGAAATCAAAAAATTCTTAGAGATAAATGAAAATACAGACACAACATATCAGATTCAATGGGACACAATGAAACAAGATTCAAGAGGCAAATTCATCGCCTGGAGGTCATTCCTCAAAAAAAGAAAAAAAAAACAAAAACAATAAATAAATGAGCTCTCACTTCATCTCAAAGCCCTAGAAAAGGAAGAGCAAAACAACAGCAAATGTAGCAGAAGGCAAGAAATAATTAAAATCAGAGCGTAAATCACGAAATTGAAACAAAAGAAACTATTAAAAAATTAACAAAACTAAAAGTTGGTTCTTCGAAAAAATAAATAAGATGGACAGACCCTTAGCCATGCTAACGAGGAGAAGAAGAGAGAGAACTCAAATTACTAACATACGGGATGAAAAAGGCAATATCACAACAGAAGCTACATAAATACGAAAGACAATTAGAAATTATTTTGAAAACCTATATTCCAATAAAATAGAAAATAGTGAAGACATCGATACATTTGTTAAGTCATATGATTTGCCTAGACGGAGTCAGGAGGATACACACAATTTAAACAGACCAATATCAATCTATGAAATAGAAGAAGCAATCAAACGACTACCAACCAAGAAAAGCCCAGGACCGGATGGGTATACAGCGGAGTTTTACAAAACCTTTAAAGAAGATTTAATACCAATACTTTTCAAGTTATTCAGGAAATAGAAAAACAGGGAGCTCTGCCAAGTTCATTCTATGAGGCCAACATCACCCTGATTCTGAAACCAGACAAAGACACCTCAATGAAAGAAAACTACAGACCAATATCTCTGATGAACCTAGATGCAAAAATTTTCATTAAAATTCTGGTGGTTTGGATACAAAGGCACATCAAAAAAATTGTGCACCATGATCAACTAGGATTCATCCCTGGGATGCAAGGAGGGTTCAATATATGGAAATCAATGAATGTTATTCACAACATCACTAGACTTAAAAATAAGAACCATAAGATCATCTTGATAGATGCAGAAAAACCATTAGACAAAGTAGAGCATTCCTTTATTTTCAAAACATTAGAAAAACTAGGGATAACAGGAACATACCTAGACATTGTAAAAGCTATCTATGTTAAGCCTCAGGCTAGCATCATTCTGAATGGAGAAAAAATGAAGGCATTCCCTCTAAAATCTGGAACAAGACAGGAATGTCCTCTGTCACCACTTCTATTCAATATAGTTCTCAAAAAACTGGCCAGAGCAATTAGACAGATGAAAGACATTAAAGGCATAAAAATAGGAAAAAAAGAACTTAAATTATCACTATTTGAAGATGACATGATTCTATACATAGAAGACCCAAAAGAGTCTACAGAAAAAACTACTAGAACTAATAAATGAATTCAGCAATGTGGCAGGAAATGAAATCAACATGCATAAATCAAAGGCATTTCTGTATATCAGCGACAAAACTTCTGAAAAGAAAATGAGGAAAAACATTGCATTCACAATATCCTCATAAAAAATTAAATACTTGGGAATCAACCTAACAAAAGAGGAGAAAGATTTATACAATGCAAACTACAGAACCCTAAAAAGAGAAGTAGAATAAGATCTTAGAAGATGGAAAAATATACCCTTTTCATGGATAGGCAGAATGAACATCATCAAAATGGCGATATTACTAAAAAGTTCTCCATAGGTTTAATGAAATGCCAATCTAAATCCCAAAGGAATTTTTTGTAGAAATAAATAAACCAATCATGAAATTCATATGGAAAAATAAACGACCCAGAATAGCAAAAGCAATTCTAACCAGGAAGTGTGAATCAGGCGGTATAGCGATACCAGATTTCAAACTATATTACAGAGCAAAAATAACAAAAACAGCATGGTACTGGTACCAAAACAGGCGGGTGGACCAATGGTACAGAATGGAGGACACAGAGACTAATCCAAAAAGCTACAACTATCTTATATTTGATAAAGGAGCTATAAGCATGCAATTGAGGAAGGATACCATCTTCAACCAATCGTGTTGGGAAAACTGGAAATCCACATGCAACAAAATGAAACTGAATCCCTTTCTCTCGCCATGCACAAAAGTTAACTCAAAGTGGATCAAGGAGCTAGATTCAAATCAGAGACTCTGCATTTGATAGAAGAAAAAGTTGGTTCCGATCTACATATTGTATGGTCAGGCTCCAAATTCCTTAATAGGACACCCATAGCACAAGAGTTAATAACAAGAATCAACAAATGGGAGTTGCTTAAACTGAAAATTTTTTTTCTCAGAAAGAGAAACAATAAGAGAGGTAAATATGGAGCCTAGATCATGGGAACAAATTTTTACTCCTCACCCTTCAGATGGAGCCCTAATATCCAGAGTATACAAAGTATACAAAGAACTCAAATAATTAGACAATAAGATAACAAATAACCCAATGGGCCAAGGACCTGAACAGACACTTCTCAGAGGAGGACATAGAATCAATCAATAAGTACATGAAAAAATGCTTCCATTTCTTGCAGTCAGAGAAATGCAAATCAAAACCACCCTAAAATACCATCTCAATCCAGTGAGATTGGTAGCCATTATGAAGTCAAACAACAACAAGTGCTGGCGACGATGTGGGGAAAAGGGTACTCTTGTACATTGCTGATGGGACTGAAACTGGTGTAGCCAATTTGGAAAGCAATATGGAGATTCCTGGGAAAGCCGGGAATGGAAGCTCCATTTGAACCAGCTATTGCCCTTCTCGGACTATTCCCTGAAGACCTTAAAAGAGCGTACTACAGGGATACTGCCACATCGATGTTCATAGCAGCACAATTCACAATTGCTACACTGTGGAACCAACCCAGATTCCCTTCAATAGATGAATGGATAAAAAAAAATGTTTTTTTTTTATATACTATGGAGGATTACGCAGCACTAAAAATGACAAAATCATGGAATTTGCAGGGAAATGCATGGCACTAGAGCAGATAATGCTTAGTGAAGCTAGCCAATCCCCAAAAAACAAATACCACATGACTTATTTGATATAATGAGAGTAACTAAGAACAGAGCAGAGAGGAAGAGCATGAAGAAAAGATTAACATTAAGCAGAGACATGAGGTGGCAGGGAAAGGGAGAGAAAAGAGAAATTGCATGGTAATGGAGGGAGACCCTTATTGTTACAAAAAAATTACATATAAGAGGTTGTGAGTGTAATGGGAAAATAAACAATAAGAGAAATGAATTACAGTAGGTAGGGTAGAGAGAGAAGATGGGAAGAGAGGGGAGGGGGGATAGTAGAGCATAGGAAAGGTAGCAGAATACAACAGTAACTAATAAGACATTATGTAAAAATATGGATGTGTAACTGATGTGATTCTGCATTCTGTATTTGGAGTAAAAATTGTAGTTCAAAACCCACTTGAATGTAATGTATGAAATATGATATGTCAAGAGCTTTGTAATGTTTTGAGCAACCAATAAAAGAAAAAAAAAGTAGCAATATATATGCCAATCAAATTCATCATGAAATATATATAATCCAAAGATCGAAAAATATTCATTTTACTGAACATGGATTTATGTATAATGTTATTCAACTAGGAAGCTCACCCGTAGGTTGAATTTTCAGTTCCAACAGCGTTTAGGAGGAGTGATCTCTTCTCACAATTTGCATCTGCCAATTCAGCCACCTCACATGTGTGTACAAGTGATATCAGGTAGGATTCTATGTGTGCATATAAAAATACATGTGCTGAATAGGCTACAGAGAAAGGGAGACAGGGATTCACATATTTGTTAATTTTAAAAACACATGTAGAACTATTTCAACAAAAAAATTGACTAGATTTAAAACTCCTACATTATATAATGCAAACGGCAATTCCAACTATACACCATGCCTCCTCTGAACTGCTTGTATTTCTATTCTTTTTGGGTTATTTTTCACCATCATTTTAGGATTATTAGTCAGAGACTAGTAGGGTACGGGTTAGTGTCAGGGGTTAAGTATTTCAAATGGAAAATTGGAAAATGAATCCAATGTGTATGTAAATATGTGCTACACAAAAATCTTCCCACTCACATCCAGAGCAATGCCTTGACAATACCTTTGCCCCAAGTAAGACACAATTAGAGTAGAAAAGTGTAAAAATCTAGGAATACATATATGGAATGGAAAATGCTCGGGAGTTCACAACCTTGGAGGTGGTAGAGGAGTTTCCAAAAGTAAAGGAAAGGGTAAACACTCCCACAAACAAGGAGCTCTGCTGGCCTAAGAATTCTTGGGAAATGGCCTCTGAGGTTGGGATCCTGAAATATATGTTGCTGTCATGAGCTTTAGCTTCCTTTGTAGTGAGACCATCAAAGCTGGGTCTGCATCTATGTTACCGGGAAGAGATGGTTTCTTATATTCCAATGAAAATGAGGCAACAGTGCTCAATTCTCTCTATGTAGGTAAACTGTGGCCACTGGAGGCTAAGTGTCTCCCAGTGGGGACTGTGAAGACATTTGGTCATCCTCCACTTTTCATGGTGTTTTTTGCTGCTGCACTGGGAATTTGGTATTTGCTTCACAAAATATAAGAAGTTCATCTGGGATACAGTGCTGGAGGGAGTTCTGTTACTTGTGGTGGGTCAGGGTCTGCAGGAGAATGCACCAACCATGCTTCTATCGCACAGAGCTTGCCCCAATAACCATAGCAACCTTATTCTGAACATTGCCCTTAAAACTCTCGATATAACAGGATGCCTTTACATATAAGGGTCTCATGTCTGCACTATATCAGTCACAAGCCATTTGGAAGCCAATGGCAGATCCACATAGCCCCTCCATGATGTTTTATCACACTCCTTCCCACCACTGTTCTAGGCGCACTACTCAGAAGGCTCCAAATTACTGGCATCTCGTGTTCTACATCATTTTCATGAAACCCAGTTAAACAAGGCACTGTCTGGTATACACATGATAAGCAACAGGACATCAAATTTTCTGCAGTTCCACTTGGTCATGGGAATTTCAAAAATTTCATAGTATTTATTTAGCAATTTTTCAAAAATGAAGTTAGAGGCACTGTGCGTCTCAATTCATTCAGGAACCATTAAGTGTTGAGAAAGTTCATTTCAATGAAAGCTATAGAGAACTCTCACAGTCAAGGCTTCTCAATGAATTACCAAATGGTCACATAAAGCCAGGCTAATTGACGTCTACAATGTAAGGTCCATGTGGGTTTTGACTCTCATCTATGGCTGCCATGTCTTTCATAATAAAATCATGTGATATCCTAGCTGAGATTCCCAGGCCTCTGTGGAAAGCCACCCTGGGCATAGATCTCAGTTTCCAAGAGTGAGTCTTATGTGTGTCCTCCTAAAATCCCAACACAATTCATGGCAATACTTCTCTGAGGTCAATTCCAGAATGCAGTCTCTAAGGGGAATCACACCAGAGTTCAAGGCCAGGTGGATCCAGTCATCCCTTCCAACCGCCACAAAAATTACCACAATTAAAATCAAAACACTCCCACAGGCCCATCATCTTCTTCCATGTAGACACTCCTCATAACCTCTAGCTGGAGGTTTCTATGAGCCCAAGGTAGTGTCCAAAATAAGCTCACTTGCCCCTTATTTGCCTAAAATCATGGTGGCCTGGACACTCTTCCTGTGAACCAGGAGTGATCAAATATTCCTGCTGTTAAAGTGTTCCACTTCTCCAATTTCAGCCTACTGGCTGTAGGGTATAATTCTTTATGTGATTTGGAGTCATGAGAAAACCCAAGCACATATGGGGTAGACTCTGCACGGATTTCAAGAACTCATTTGACCCAAATGATCCCTATTCTCACTTGATGGAGTTCAGGAACCTAAAACAAGAAGGCAAAAATATTCATCCACAATGACTGCTCTTTTGGACATTTTAGTTTTGAAAGCACATGGGATCTTTCTTTAAATCAATCAGGTGCTGAGAATCTAAGTCACAACCTCATACAAGGACAAGAGGCTGATTCAGACACATCCCGTTCCAAAGCAATTAAGCAAAGAGCCACAGGTGGTGTCCATTCATTTCCATATGAAAACAGTGTTCTTCAGGCTACACAAAGGGGTGGCCTGAGGCAAAGACCTTTCTGACATTCAGGGTAATAGAAATAGAATTAAGCAAATGGCCCAAAGAAGGGTTTCTCCAAGGAGACTTTACTGGTCACACTGATATCTGAGTTTTCTGAGATGCTCTCATTCCCTTCAGCTATCCAGAATATGGCCATGTCACAGAGCCTTGTGGTGTTACATATCTGGGAAACAAAACCATGAGTCTATTCTGGAGAGTGGCCAGAATTCACGAAGAAAAGTGGAACTTTAGAAGATAATAGATGTTGCCCATCCATAAGGCAAGCTGCAGTCCATTCATCAATTGCGCAGTATGAATCGCGGAAGCTTTCAACTAGAGACAACACATCCATTGATGCATTCTGTTTTCTAATGTGTACAACCATGGATACAGTGGGATACACAGACATAGAAACACTCACAATGTCAAACGACTTACTAGAAACAGTCCACTCCAAACCAAACAAACCACCTTTCCTACCTATTCTCAGAACATGAGAAAAAACCACAAACTCACACCTACAACGGCAAAGGCACTTTCTTCCCCTAAATAGGTCTGTGACTATCCGAAGTGTCTTCTGACTGGTGCGCCATATTATGTTCCCCCAAAATGGCCTGTCCTTTTTCACATCTGGTCTCCTTGTCCAACTCTGTGAAGTTGTAAGGAGCCAGCGATGAGCCACTACCTGCTTTCTCAGGAAAGGCCCCTCTTCAGAGCTCTGCTGGCATTTGGCCATCCTCATATCAGCAGGTACCAAGAAAGACTGACTATGTCTTTGGGAAAAGCAAACAAGTTAGCCCACTGGGTCTGGAGTGGGACTGGCTCTTGGTGCCTGGCTTCCTGGATCCCAAGTTCAGAGAATTCCATCACCAAGGAAGTGAAGTGTGGTCACTTCTTTCAGGAACTGAATATGGTCACTGCCTTGGTAACCACTTTGTCCTAACAGTTGCTTCCAAGGTTCCCATGAGATAGAGGCTGCCCCAACATCCTGTGACACATTCAGAAGTTAGAATGATATATCAACCATAGGCACCCTGGAACAGCTCTCCACAGAGGCCTGGTTTGGTCCATCTTCTCTACATTAAGAAGAGAGAGGCTGATTCAGACACATCAATTCATCCTGACCAGGTTGTTTGCCATGGAAGATGACTATTGCTCTCTCAGGTCCTACATAGCTGCCTACATATTCACCAAGGATCATTTCTTCATGGATCTTTGAGGTTCTCAGCAGGTGGAAGATCTTCTACATTCCTATATTGTAAGACCCACTCTGTCGCTGCTCTTAAGTTAGTTATATTGAGGGAACAGTGTATGGTTAGGGTTAATAACATGTTCGATTTGGCTTACGAATCATTCTGCAGGATGAATAATGGTATTGGCAACCTGTGATATTACAAGAGTATACATGTGAAATATAAGTATGAAAGCAGAAATCTAGGTAAGATTTGAAGCCCAGAAGGGCATTGGGGACTTGAGTGGGATACCTAACTTTGAGTAATGTGCTGCACAGATGTCTCAGATAAATCAATATACATCGGACCTTGTACCTTGGATGATTGAATGCTGAAGAGAACATCCAGTCAAAAACCGATATTCGGTAGGATTAGGAAGGAAGTTGGTAGGTTTAGAAAGAAGAGTGAGTATTGGATTTGGACCAAAAGTTCTTCAGCAATAGGGTTTCGGGTAGAGAGTGTATGTAAATGTCAGCACATGTGAAGAGTCAGTCACAATGATGAACTGGGGAAAACATGTAGAAAGCAGATATCAATTGAGATATTAGGAAATCAAGCAAAGTATAAAGTGTGTGATAGGGTTAGACATTTTCAACAGGTTTGAAGTTGAATATATAATCTTAGGAAGAAACAAATATGTAGTCACCAATAGGATTGATATTTGAGAGCATTAGGCAACCTGCACATGGATGTTTTTAGTAATGCATGCTATCTTTCCATTTAGGCTTTGGTACAATTGTAAGTGTGATCTTTGCTTTTTGTGTCCGGAATATTTCTGTGATAAAATGTGTATGTAGATCAGGTGACATGAGTATTTCTTCCACCATTTCTGAGAGCAATATTTTGAAGATTTATAAATTAGTATGGGGGTAGAAATAGGTGTACCCTGCTTCTATTAATATAGACATAATGCATGAATAGACCATACTGTGAATAAATAATATAACTGGATCCACTTTAAATAATGGATTGAATGGATATCTGAAAATATATAAGAAATGTTATATTGATATACAATCATTAATTCCAACCAGTTATATATCTAATGATTATCTTATGGTTATGGTTAATCATGAAGGGTGTGTGAGTTTTTCTTCAAAATTGATTATGGAAATCGAAAACAATATATTTGGAAAAAAAAGTCTCATGAATAGACCAGTCAAGAAACATAGAGAAATACATGTGTTCTGGAGCAGGAAGTGACTAAAAGTGAAACAAATGCCTATAAATTTGCTAACTAGTGAATGTAATATATATCCTATGATGTGCATAAACTGAAGAAATAGTAATGTACCAGTGTGGAATAAAAATTAACGTCAAAATACACATCATGTCCCATTGGAACCGACATGCATTGATGTTAAACTGGGTCAGTTAATGCAGACATATTAGAATTTGTATGCACCTTTCACTGAAGTTAGTTATCAGTACTAGGAAACAACTATGTATTTCATGTGTATGAGTATTTCTAAGAATAATCTTGTGAAAAGTTGATTATTAATCCACATCCATGAACATGAATGAATTTAGGGAGTGTATATAAGACACATTTTTCATATTTTAAAAATCTGGACAGTATATATATATATATATATATATATATATATATATATATATATATATACACATATATGGACACACACACACACACAAACACAGAAATTAAAAAGTAGCAATATATATGCCAATCGAAATTCATCATGAAATATATATCATAAAGATGCAAAAACATTCATTTTACTGAACATGGGTTTATGTATAATGTTGTTCCACTGGGAAGCTCACCCATAGGTTGAATTTTCAGTTCTAACAGCGTTTAGGACTAGTGATCACTTCTCACAATTTGTATCTGCCAAGTCATGTAACTCAAAAGAATGTACGTTTGATACCATGTAGGATTCTATTTGTGCATATAAAAATACATGTGCTGAATAGGCTCCAGAAAATGAGAGACAGCAATTCACATATTTGTTAACTTTAAAAACACACGGAGAACTATTTCAATTAAAAATTGACTAGATTCATAATACCTACCCTTTATCATGCAAAAGGCAAGTCCAACCCTGAACTGCATGTATTTACGTACTGTTTGGGTTATTTTTCTCCATCATATTAGGATTAGTAGTCGGAGTCTATTAGAATATGGGTTAGTGTCAGGGATTCAGAATTGCGAATGGAAAAATAGGAAAATTAATCCAATGTGTATGCAAATATGTGCTAAAACAAATCTTCCGACTCTCATCCAGAACAATGCCTTGAAATTATCTTCGCCCCAAGTAAGACACAATTAGAGAAGAAAAGTTGCAAAATCTGTGATTACATTTCTGTAATGGAAAATGCTCAGGAGTGCACAAACTTGGAGGTGGTATAGGAGTTTTCAAAAGTAAGGACAGGGTACACACTCCACAAGCATGGAGCTCTGCATGCCTAAATCTTTTTGAGAAACTGCCACAGAGATTGGGCACTGATATATAGGTTTTTGTCAGGAGTTAAGCTTCCTTTGTAGTGATACCCTCAAAGCTGGGTCTGCATCTATGTGACCTGGAGGACAAAGTTTCTTATTTTCCAATGAACACGAGGCAGCAGTGCTGAATTCTCTCTTTGTAGATAAACTGTGGCCCCTGGGGGTTTATTTTCTCCCCGTGTGGACTGTGAAACCATTTGGTCATCTTCCAATTTTCGTGGTGTTTCTTGCTGCTGCACTTGGAGTTTGGTACATGCTTCACGAAATACAAGGAGTTCAACTGGGAAACAGTGCTGGAGAGAGTTCTGTCACGTGTGGTGGGTTATGGTCTGCAAGAAAATGCACAAACCAGGTTTCTATCTCTCAAAGATTGCCCCCTTGTTCATAGCAACCTGATTCTGAACATTGCCCTGAAACCTCGCCATATAACAAGATGCCATTACATATAAGGGTCTGAAGTCTGCACTATGTCAGTCACAAGCCATTTGGAAGTAAATGGCAGATCCACATGGACCCACCATGATACTTTATCACACACCTGCCCACCACTGCTCTACGCCCACTACTCAGCAGGCTACAAATTACTGGCATGTCTGTTCTAAACAATTTTCAGAAAACCCTGTCAATCAAGGCACTCTCTGGTACACTCATGATAAGCAATAGGAGATCCAATGTTTCTTGAGTGCCACCGGGTCATGGGAATTTCAAAAATTTCATGGTATTTATCTAGCCATTTTTCAAGGATGACATTGGATGCACTGTGAATTTCAGTTATTCAGAAACCATTAAATGTTGAGAAAGCTCGATTCAAAGAAAATTCTGGAGAACTCTAACAGGCAAGGCTTTCCAAAAAGTGGACAAAAGGTCACTTGAAGCCAGGACCATTGAGGTCTACAATGTGAGGTCCTATGTGTTTTGACTCTCTACTATGGCTGCAAAGTCTTTCAGAATAAAATCATGTGATATCCAGGCTGAGATTCCCAGTTCTTTGTGGAAAGCCACCCTGGTCCTAGATCTCAGGTTCCAAGGGCGACTCTCATGCGTGGCCTCCTAAAATCCCAACACAATTCATGGCAATACTTCTCTGAGGTCAGTTTCAGAACTCAGTCTCTAAGGGGAAACACACCAGAGTTCAATCCCTGGTGACCCAGTCATCTCTTCCAACCGCCACACAAATGACCAGAATTAAAACCAAAACACTCACACATGCCTCTCATCTTCTTTCATATAGACACTAATCATTACCTTGGCTGGAAGTTTCCATGAGGCACACACCACAAGACAATGTCAAAATAAGCTCCCTTGCCCTTCATTTGTCTAAAGTCAGTGTTTCTGGACACCGTTCCTGTGAACCAGGGCTGATCAAAGATGCCTGCCATTAATACTGTTCCGCTTCTCCAATTTGAGGCATACTGACTGTCAGGTATAGTTTCTTTATGTGATTTGGAGTCATGAGAAAACCCAAGCACCTATGGGCTAGCCTCTGCAGGGCTTGAAGAACTCAGTTGACCCAAAGGATCCCTCTTCTGACTTGATGGAGATCAGGAACCTTACAGAGGAAAGCAAGAGACTTCATCAACAATGATTGCTCTTTTGGCCATTTTGGAATTGGATGCACACATGGGATCTTTCTTTAGATCCATCAGGTGCTGAGAATCTGAGCCATGGACTCACACTGCACTAAGAGGCGGATTCAGACATATCCCTTTGCAAAGCAATTAAGCAAAGATCCTCAGGTGATGCCCATTTATTTCCATTTGAAAACTGATTATTTCAGGCTTTCGAAAGGTGTGGCCTTAGGCAAAGACCTTCCTTACATTCAGGGCAACAGAACAATAGGAAAGCAAATTCCCAAAGCAGAGTTTCTCCACTGAGACTTTCCTGGTCACACTGATATCTGAGTTTTCTGAGATACTCACCATTCCCTTCAGCTATCCAGTACATGGCCATGTCCCAGATTGTGGAGGAGATACATATCTTGAACACAAAACCATGAGCCTATGGGAGAGTGGCCAGAATTCAGGAAGAAATCAGGAATGTAGAAAGGCAGTAGGTGTTGCCCATCTATAAGGTAAGCTGCAGTCCATTCATAAATTGGACAAGATGAATGCTGCAAAGATTTCTACTAGACAGGACATATCCTTTGATGCATTCTCTTTTCTATTGTCTACAACCACGGACACAGTGGGATACACAGAAACACTCACCTTCTCAAAGGACTTACTAGAAACAGGCCACTCCAAATTAAACAAACCGACTTTCCTACATATTCTTAAAACATGAGACAAAATCACTAACACACAAACACACCCACAAAGGCACCTTCTTTCCCCAAGTAGGTCTGTGACTATCCAGAGCATCCTCTGACTGGTGGGCCATACTATGTTCCCCTGAAATGGGCTGTTGTATCTCAGATCTGGTCTCCTTGGCCAACACTGTGATGTTGTCAGGAGCCAGCGGTGAGCCACTGCCTGCTTTATCAAAAAAAAAAAAAGCCCCTCTTCAGAGCTTTCCTGGCATTTGTCCATCTTCAATTCAGTATTTGCCAAGAAAGACTGACTCTGTCCTTGGTTAATCCAAACATGTGAGACCACTGGGACTGAGACTGGGCCTGCCTCATTGTGCCTGTCTCCCTGGATCCAAAGTTCAGAGTGGTACATCAACAAGAAAGTGACGTAGGTCACTTCCTCTAGAACTGAATGAGGTCACTGCCTTGGCAACCACTTTGTCCTAACAGTTGCATCCAAGGGTCCATGAAATAGAGCGTGCCCCTACTTCCTTTGACACTTTTACAAGTTAAAATGGAATATCAACCATAGGCACCCGGGAACAGCTCTCCACACAGGCCTGGTTTGGTCCATCTTCTCTAGATTAAGAAGAGAGAGACTGCTTCAGACACATCCCTTCATCCTTACCTGGTTGTTTGTCATGGAAGATGACTTTTGCTCTCTCAGGTCCTTCATAGCTGCCTATATCTTCTCCAGGGATGATTTCTGCATGGACCTTTGAGGTTCTCTGCAGGTTGAAGATCTCCTACATTCCTGTATTGTAAGACCAACTCTGTCCCTGCTCTTCTATAAAGGTAGATTGAGGGAATCGTGTATGGTTAGGGTTAATAACATTTTTGATTTGGGTTAGGATCATTCTGCTGGATGAATAATGGTATTGGGAACCTGCGATATTTATAAGATTATAGAGGTGAAATATATGTATGAAAACAGAAATCTCAGTAAGATTTAAAGCCCAGAAGGTCATTGGGTCCTTGATTGGAATAGTTAGCTTTGAATTATGTTCTGCCCAGATGTCTCAGATAAATCTATACACAATGGCATAGGATCTTGTACCTTAGATGATTGAATGTTGAGGAGAACATCCATTCAAAAAGGGAGAGTTGGTAAGATTACGAAGATTGTTGGTAAGATTAGAAAAACGTGTGAGTATAGGATTTGGACAAAAAGTTCTTTAGCAATAGGGTTTCAGGTACACAAAAAAATGTAAATGTCAGCACATGTGAAGAGTCAGTCACAATGATGAACTGGGGAAAATATGTAGGAAAGCAGATATCAATAGAGACATAAGGAAATCAGGCAAAGTATAAAATGAGTGATAGCAATAGATATTTTCAACAGGCTTGAGATTGAATATATAATCTTAGGAAGAAACAAATATGTAGTCACCAATAGGATTGACATTTGAGAGCATTAGGCAACCTGGACATGGGTGATTTTCATAATCCATACTCACATTCCATTTAGGCTTTTGTACAATCGTAAGTGTGACTTTGCATTTTGTGGCCAGAATATTACTGTGATAAAATGTATATGTAGATCAGGTGACATGAGTATTTCTACCACCATTTCTTGGAGCAATATTTTGAAGAGGTATAAATTAGTATTGGGGGTACATATAGGTGTACCATGTGTGTATGAATATAGAGATAATGCATGAATAGACCATAGTGCGAATAAATAATATAACTGGTTCGAACTTTAGAAATTGGAATAAATTGATATCTGAATATACACAGGGAATCATATGTTGATATACATACATTCATTCCAACCATTTATACATCCAATGGAAATATTACGGGTGTGGTTCATCATAAAGAGTGTGTGAATTTTGCTTCAAAATTGATTATGGAAATCGAAAATAATGTGTTTGGAAAGAAGTCTCATGAAATGACCAGTCAAAAACAAAGAGGAATACATATGTTCTGAAGCAGGAAGTGATAGAATGTGTTACAAATTTCTTTAAATTTATGAAGTTGTGGATGAAATGTATATTCTATGATGTACAAAAACTGAAGAAATAGTAATGTACCATTGTTGTATAAAAATGAACGTCAAAATACACATCATGTCCCATAGGAATCTATTTGCATTGATGTAAAGTGGGTCAGTTACTGTAAAAATATAAGGATTTGTTTGCACCATTTACTGAAGTGAGTTTTCAATACTATAAAACAAATATGTATTTCAGGTGGATGAATATTTCTGAAAATAATCTTATGAAAATTTGAATATAAAACCACATACATGAACAAGAATGAATTTAGGGAGTGTATAATAAGACACATATATTTCATATTTTGAAAAATCTAGAGAGTATATATATATATATATATATATATATATATATATATATACAAAACACACACAGAGACATTAAAAAGTAGCAATATATATGCCAATTAAAATTCATCGTGAAATATATATCATCCACAGATCCAAAAATATTAATTTTACTGAACATGGATTTATGTATAATGTTTTTCAACTAAGAAGCTCACTCATAATTTGAATTATCAGTTCCAAAAGCATTTAGGAGGAGTGATTTCTTCTCACACTTTGTCTCTGCCAAGTTAGCCACCTCTCAAGAATATAGGTGTGATACCAGGTAGGATTCTATATGTTCATATAAAAATACATGTGCTGAATTGGCTACAGAAAAAGGGAGACAGGAATTCACATATGTGTTAACTTTAAAAACACTTGCAGAACTCTTTCAACAAAAAATTGACAAGATTTATAACTCCTACCCTATATCATGCAAAAGGGAAGACCAACTATACACCATGGCTCCTCTGAAGTGCTAGTATTTCTATTCTGTTTGGGTTATTTTTCTCCATTATATTAGAATTAGTTGTCAGAATCTAGTAGGGTCTAGGTTAGTGTCAAGGATTCAGTATTTCAAATGGAAAATTGAAAAATGAATCCAATGTGTATGTAAATATGTGCTACACAAAAATCTTCCCACTCTCATCCAGAACAATGCCTTGACAATACCTTCGCCCCAAGTAAGACACAATTAGAGGAGAAGATTTAGAAAATCTGTGAACAAATATCTGGAATGGAATATGCTCAGGAGCCCACACCTTGGAAGTGGCAGAGGAGTTTCCAAAGGTAAGGGACAGGGTAAACCCTCCACAAACATGGAGGTCTGCTGGCATAGACACTTCTTGAGAAACTGCCTGTGAGGTTGGGCACTTGAAAAATATGTTGTTGTCAGGAGCTTTAGCTTCCTTTCTAGTGAGACCATAAAAGCTTGGTCTGCATCTATGAGACCTGGAGGACATGCTTTCTTATTTCCCAATGAACATGAGGCAGCAGTGCTAAATTCTCTTTTTAGGTAAACTGTGGCCACTGGCGGCTAAATGTCTTTCCATGTGCACTTTGAAGCCATATGGTCATCCTCCATTTTCGTTTTGTTTCTTCCTGCTGCACTGGGAGTTTGGTATTTGCTTCACGACATACAAGGAGTTCAATTGGGTCTCAGTGCAAGAGGGAGTTCTGTCATGTGTGGTGGGTCAGGTTCTGTAGGAGGATACAAGAACCAGGATTCTATCCCACATAGCTTGCCCCCTTGACCATAGCAACCTGATTCTGAACAATGTCCTGAAAACTCTCCATATAACAAGTTGCCTTTACATGGAAGGTTCTGTTGCCTGCACCATGTCAGTCACAAGCCATTTTGAAGCCAATGGAAGATCCACATGGCCCCACCACAGATGTTTTATCACATACCTGCCCACCACTGCTCTAGTACAACTACTCAACAGAGTCCAACTTACTGGCATCTCTGTTCTACACCATTTACATGAAACCCAGTCAATCAAGGCACTGTCTGGTATATTCATGATCAGTAACAGGACATCCAAAGGTTCTCCCGTGCCACCTGGTGATGGGAATTTCAAAAATTTTATGGTATTTTTCTAGCCATTTTTCAAGGATGAAGTTGGACGCACTGTGAGTTTCAATTCTTTCAGGAACCATTAAATGGTTAGGAAGCTCATTTCAATGAAAGTTCTGGAGAACACTCACAGGTAAGGCTTCCCAAAGAGTGGCCAAAAGATCACATGATATTATGCCTATTGAGGTCTACAATGTGAGGTCCATATGAGTTTTGACTCTCAACTATGAGTGCCAAATCTTTCAGAATAAAATCATGTGGTATCCTGGCTGAGAGGCCTAGTGCTTTGTGGAAAGCCATCCTGGGCCTAGAACATAGTTTCCAAGGGCGACACTCATGCCTGGCTTCATAAAATCTCATCACTATTCATGGCAATACTTCTCTGAGGTCAGTTTGAGAACTCAGTTTCTAAGGGAATCACACCAGAGTTCAAGAACATGTGGACCAAGTCATCTCTTCCAACCGCCACCCAAATGACCACAATTTAAAACAAAACACTCCAATGTGGCGCTCATCTTTTTCCATATAGACACTCATAATGACCTCTGGCAAAAGTTTTCCATGAGGGGCACAGCCCAAGACCGTGTCCAAAATAAGCTCTCTTGCACCTAATTTGCCTAAAGTCAGGGTGGCCTGGACACCCTTCTTGTGAACCAGGAGAGATCAAATAGGCCTCCCATTAATACTACTTTGCTTTTTCAATTTGAGGCCAACTGACTGTGGAGTTTGGATTCCTTATGTGAATTGGAGTCTTGAGAAAACCCAAGAAACTATGGGCTAGCCTCTGCAGGGCTTTGAAGAACTCATTTGACCCAAAGGATCCCTATTCTGGCTTGATGGAGGTCAGGAAAGTTACAGAAGAGGCGAGAGACTTCATCCACAAGGACTGCTCTTTTGGCCATTTTGGTTTTTGATGTACACATGGGATCTTTCTTTAGATCCATCAGGAGCTGAGAATCTAAGCCACACCCTCACACAAGGCAAATAGGCTGATTCAGACACATCCTTTCCAAAGCAATTAAGCAAAGAGCCACAGGTAATGCCCATTCATTTCCATTTGAAAACTGCTTTCTTCAGGCTTCACAAAGTGGTGGACTGAGGAAAAGACCTTCCTGACATTCAGGGCAACAGAAGAATTGGTAAACAAAAGGCCCCAAGCAGGGTTTCTTCACTGAGACTTTCTTGGTCAAACTGATATCTGAGTTTTCTTAGATGCTCGCCATTCCCTTCAGCTATTCAGTACATGGTCATGTCACAGAGCTTCAAGGTTGTACATATCTTAAACACAAAACCATGAGCCTATTCTGGAGAGTGGCGAGAATTCAGGAAGAAAACAGGAACTTAGGTAGATAGCAGGTGTTTCACATCAATAAGGCAAGCTGCAGTCCATTCATAAATAGGGCAGGATGAATGCTGGGAAGCTTTCTACTAGATAGGACATATTCATTGATGCATTCTCTTTTCTAATGTCTACAACCACGGACATAGTGGGATACATAGACATAGAAACACTCACCTTGTCAAACGACTTACTAGAAACAGTTCACTCCAAACAAAACAAACCGCCTTTCATACCTATTCTCAGAACATGAGACAAAACCACAAACCCACACCCACACCACAAAGGCACCTCCTTCCCCCATGTAGGTCTGTGACTATCCGGAGTGTCCTCTGACTGGTGGGCCATACTATGTTCTCTGGAAATGGCCTGTTCTGTCTCAAATCTGGTCTCCTTGGCCAACTCTGTGAAGTTGTCAGGAGCCAGCGGTGAGCCACTGCCTGCTTTCTCAGGAAAGGCCCATATTCATAGCTTTACTTGCATTTGGCCATCCTCACATCAGTAGGTTCCAAGAAAGACTGAGTCTGTCCTTGGTAAATCAAAATAAGTTTGACCACTGGCACTGGGACTGGGACTGGCTCTTGGTGCCTGGATTCCTGGATTCCAAGTTCAGAGAGTTCCATCACCAAGGAAGTTAGGTGAGGTCACTTCCTTTAGCAACAGAATGAGGTCACTGCCTTGGCAACAACTTTGTCCTAAGAGTTGCTTCCAAGGTTCCCATGAGATGGAGGCTGCCCCTACTTCCTGTGACACTTTCACCAGTTAGAGTGGTATGTCAACCATAGGCATGCAGGAGCAGCTCAACACATGCCTGCTTTGGTCCATCTTCTATACATTAAGAAGAGAGTGGCTGATTCAGACACATCCCTTCATCCTGAGCAGGTTGTTTGCCATGGAAGACTTCTGCTCTCTCAGGTCCTTCATAGTTGCCTACATCTTCTCCAGGGATCATTTCTGCATGGACCCTTGAGTTTCTCAGCAGGTGGAAGATCCTCTATATTCCTGTATTTTAAGACCAACTCTGTCCCCACTTTTCTGTAAAATTAGATTGAGAGAACAGTGTATGGTTAGGTTTAATAACATGTTCAATTTGGTTTAGAAAGGAAACTACACGGTTGAGCAAACAGGGTCCTACCGTTAGCAATAATATGAGGATTATTAATGGAACGGCCCTGGCAGGTAAAAGCATAGTTAACCAGGTTGACTATGTGAACAAAGACTCAAACCTTCCTTCTGGGGCCTCTGTCTCTCTTTGACGCTCTTCAAGTCGTTTTCTTAATTTACTCATTGATTCTTTTACAACTACAGTATTGTCGGCATAAAAACAACATTCTTCCCTCAATGCAAGCAAAAAGGCACCTTTCTCTCATGAAGAGGAGGTCCAACACTCGCCTGCTCTATAAAACAACTTCAGAGAGAGAGAGGTTAAAATTCCTGTAAAGCTGTGATGTCGGTTTTTAATGTCTTTAAGCTTTGGTCTATTTCTGCTTCTAATTGTGTCTTTGTTGTGTCTCATGGACTAGGAGAGTTCTTCCTGTGCCCACGCCTTCAGCAATTATTATTCCTAATAGGATGGCTAAAGTGAGGGATACAGGTTCCCGGTGGAACCGGGTTGTATGCCCCCCTATTTGAACTTTAAATGAACCTGCGTCATGATAGAGCACTCTGAAAAACATCTACATCATTACATAATTAATCACATCTATTGACCATTTTATGAAAACATAAATAATGTTAAAGTGTATAGAATTATACTGTTTTATGGATGGACAAGAAAATGCACCTAAGATAGCACCAAAGTGAGGAAAACATTCTTATTTGGTTGCATCCGGATTTAGAGGGCATTGCTTCTTTTGTAATCAATTAATCCCCTGAAACCCAAGTTTTGGTAGTTTTAGAGTTTGTACCCAACATGTAAGGGAAGGGGCTCAGAAGTTCACAGTCTGCAGAAATTCACAAAAATTAGTTTTTGTTTCTGTTTTTTTTTTCTCTGTTCTGTGCAAGTTAACTTTTCAAGGACACCTTGGAAGGGGAGAGCTTTTTTGTCTCTTTTTTTTCTCCCTGCCAGCTGTCACCATGGAGCCCAGTTGCTAACATTTTTATCTTAGAAATGTAGCCATCTCGGTGAAGCCCCAGCTCAAGGCCAGAGGCCTTGTTCACATATTTTGTGAAAAACTGGTAAGGAGGTGTCTAGCTTAGGGGTGGTGATTTTTCCAGCCAGTGGTCAAGTAGAACAGGGCAACACGAAAAGTGCAAGTTTATGTACATTGAACTCTTTCAGAGGGACTCTTTTGCTGAAAGACCTAAAGTAAGCCTTGGTGAAGACTTCTGGAGAAGGTCATTTAAGACATTTCTATGGACCTAGTACAGAGGGGGAAGACGGGGTAGTCGAGGCTGAGAGCAGCTCCGTGGATCTAAGAATGAGGAAAGAGAGATGTAAAAGAAAAATGGGAAAGGGGTTTGGGGTTTTCCTAAAACAAAACTTGAGCAGTAGAACAGGTAGAGCAGAGGGGAAGATGGGAGTAAATATTCCAAAAAGCCTTTGAGGGACTTTAAATTCTTTGAAACCTGTTTTCAGTGATGACAAAGCAACTTTAAAGGCCATTTTCATTACATCTTGTATAGGGGTCTGAGGCCTCTTATCAGCTGGTTTGAGCTTTGGGTTAGCTTGCTAGAGGACTTGCTGGGACCTAGTGCAGGCACTGACAGGAAAAGAGAGGAGTGAGTGGGTGAAGGGGTACCTTGGTACCTGCTACCTCAGCAAGGGGGCAATGTTCTGAGAACCAGCGGAGGTTTGGGTTTTTGATTTAGTAATTGGAGAGGAGAAATCAGGTTGCTAAGATGGGAGTGATAGCAGAGAGTCTAGAGCAGAAGGCTGAGGGTGAGGAACTATTGGAGAAGCATAGTACAGGATGTGAGCAAAGGAGGGAAAAGGATTCCACATAGGGAAATTTCCCCCTTTTGAGAACTTGCCAAAGTTAAAAATGTCACGCAGAATTTGAGGATCTAGAGAACCCTCTGGGGGCCATAGTATTTGGTTGTCTAATTGGTAATATGGCCAATGCTGTGTACTGAATTTGATGAGGAGTTTGGGTTCCACCAGGCAGCCCCTGTATGCTCACATTCACTTGACTTACACAAGAAGTCGGCTTCTCCCCGACACAGCCGTGGCTGTTTGTGCCTTTGATAGTCCGCTAGGCAAACATAGTAATCTAGGCTAGCCAACCTGAATCTGTCTCGCGTGTCCCTGCATCCATAATGTTTGTTTCCATTATCTATGGTACAGAAGAGATTTAATGGAATTTTAGTGGGATCCTCTTCATCAGGGATATCTCAATAGGAAAGACCTATACCGACCTGACAAATGTCTGGGTGGAGAGATGGCCACCAGGTCTCTAAGGGGGCTTTATGCGAGATAGACCATACTTCTTGTCTAGTAGGATTTGTGATCAGCCATTGCTGCTGAACGGAATGATGAGGGTTAGAACTACTGGTGGCCAAGGGGAGAGTCTATAGTCTTATCCCCATAGCGAATACGCAATTTGAAATAGTTAGCAGGCTTTTCCAGTTTCCAACAAGAGTCTGGACACAGCGAAGGCTTGAGATGAGAGGCATGGATCCAAAATTGATTCCGTCTACTTTTACCGCTTTAGGTTTTATAAGTAGCACCTGGTATGTTCCTTTCCAGTGGGGGTCCAGGGATGACACCTGATGTTGTCTTATGTAGACGAAGTCTCTTACTTGATATTGACTTAGAGTCCCCTCCTCCCAAGGTTGGTAGGCAGTGGCCAGCTGTTTCCACAGGTATCACTGAGTTCTTTCAATGACTTTAAGTCTGTCAAGCAAGGGGGTGTGGAAGTGATCGTTAGGCCTTAGAGTTGGGGTTAGGTTCCTTACTGGATGATGGGCATCATAGAGAATTTCATAGGGGGTGAGGTTACACAAAGAAAGAGAGGGAGTATTTCTCGCATGAAACAGTGCATAAGGCAGGAGCATAATCCAATCTTTTATGCCGGGCTCTAAGCTTAATTTCGTTAAGGTCTCTTTAATGGTTCTATTTATTTTTTCTACCTGTCCTGAGCTCTGGGGTATATAAGCATAATGTAACTTCAAATTAATCCACAGGGTCCCAGTGAACACCTGACTTACCTGAGCCATGAACACCAGTCCATTATCAGACCCTATTGCCTTAGGCAGACCGTATCTTAGAGAAATATCTTTCAGGATCTTCTTGAAAACCATTTGTGCAGTTTGGTTGTTTTTGTGTGTGTGTGTGTGTTTGTGTGTAAGGCTTCAGTCCATCCTGAAAATGTATCTACAAAGACTAGGAGATATTTAAGTCCATACGTTGCTGGCTTAATTTCACTATTGTCCACTTCCCAAAATTGTCGTTTTCTGGTTCCTCGTAGGTGCTTTCCTCTAGGAAACTGGAAGGGTAAGCATTAACCAATTGACGGACTCGACAGGCTTTTGTTACCCGTTCAGTTATTTCCTTTCGCTGTGAGTCGGTTAGTGGAAAACTCTGTTCTTAATCCTACAGGAATGCCTGCAGTTTCATTGAACCAAGGTGAGTGAGTTGGTGTACATTTTTAACGTAGTGTAGGGCTTTCTGTAATTGCAGCCTGAGCTCAGTGAAGTTGAGGCGTTCAGTGTCAGTGTCCATAGATGTTATCAAAAACTTCCTGGTGATCAGGGGTCCATTGGAATTGGGCATCTCCCATTAACACCGGGTATAAAGGAGCAGCTAAAGACGCAAACCCAGGTATCCATAACCTGCAAAAGCCAGCAGTCCCAAGAAACTCTCTGAGTTGTCTCCTGTTAGATGGGGGTGGTATCTACACAATGGTTTGTTTTCTGGGCTCAGTGAGCCATCGTTTACTGCCCCTAAGGTAACAGCCCAGGAAGATTACTTCATGCTAGCAAATTTGGGCTTTTTTGGCCGAAACTCTATACCCAAGTTGAGCAAGCTCATATAATAGTGCTTGGGTCCCAGACTCACAGTTTTCCTTGGTGTTGGCTGCCAGTAGCAGGTCATTCACGTATTGAAGCTGGGTGATTTGGAGTGCATAGTTCTGAAATTGCTGAGATCTCTGTGGAGGGCTTCATCAAAGAGAGTGGGGGAGTTTTTGAACACCAGTGGGAGTCTAGTCAAAGTTAGTTGACCAGACGTTCAGGTTTCTGGGTCTACCCACCCAAAAGCAAACAGCAACTGACTATCTTTATGCAGAGGCAAGCAAAAGAAAGCATCTTTTAAGTCCAGAACAGTATACCATTTCCGCTCAGGGTTCAGAGTGCTAAGCAGATTGTACGGATTAAGTACCGTGTGGTGAATGTCCTGCACTCTGTTGTTTATCTCTCTTAGGTCTTTAACAGGACAATAGTCCCCGGTTCCTGGCTTTTTTTTTCTAGTAGCAGGGGAGTGTTCCAGGCCAATTGACAGGGCCTTAGGAGCCCTAAGTCCAGATATTTCTGAATATGGGGCCTTATCTCATCTTTAGATTTTTTTGCTTAGAGGATATTATTTGACATTGATTGGGGAGGCTGAGGTTTTTAACTCCACTGTTATTGGAGGTTGTTTCACGGCCAGGCCTAACCCAGCAGTT
This sequence comes from Callospermophilus lateralis, assembly GCF_048772815.1. Classification (NCBI taxonomy): domain Eukaryota; kingdom Metazoa; phylum Chordata; class Mammalia; order Rodentia; family Sciuridae; genus Callospermophilus; species Callospermophilus lateralis. The sequence goes on from NW_027512246.1 coordinate 230,289, forward strand.
TTTGCCCAGGCATCTGCGTAATCTGTTATCCATTTCTGGTGTAGCTTGACTGTTTGATCAGTCTTGGGGGGTGTGAAGAGTGGATGTTCATCTTCTACTAATATAGTTAAAGCCGTGACTATAGGAGTTTTTATTGAAGAATTTAGAAATTTCATTTGGGGGCCTTCAGGGTTAAAAGTTATTTAGGCCAAGAGCTTGGTGAGCAGATCTCTGCCCATCAATGGGTCCAGGCATTCCTGGATTACTAGGAAGGAGTGATAGATTTTTCCTTTCCCAAGGTCCATGGTCCTCTTAGTAGTCTAAGCCCGATATTTACTGCCATTAGTTCTTTGAACTACAGACCTTTTATTTGATAGAGGGCCCAATGGGGCCTTAAGGGCTGAGTATACTGCTCCTGTTTTCATTTCAAAGTTTACTGGGGTCCGCTACACTTCAAAAGTTACCCTGAGCTAGGGGAAGTGATCTGAGCCCCAACTTTTTTAGTCATGCTCCAGAGTCAGAATGGCTGGCTCGCGTGGCTGTCTCTTTATAGGGCACTCTTTGGCCCAGTATCCTTTTTTTTTACAGTAGGCACATTGATCTGAGGCCAGGGGTGGCCTCTGGCATGGCCCCAGGTATCCCTTCCTGTCACCTTACGTCTTAATTTCTGGCCTCTTTCTTGTTGTGACCAGGATCTTGGTCAATCCCTTAGTCTGTCTTTTGCTTCTCTCATCCTTCCTTTGCTCCATTTCTTTCTCCCTGTTTCTCTCTTATAGTATATTTTCTCGGCTTCTCTGACTAAATCTCTCTTTTAAATTTTTTTAATATCCATGGCAGCTTGTCCAAATAAGGCCATCGTTACAGATGAATTTTGATCCGCTGCCTGAGGATCGAAAGGAGTATATCTCTTATATGCCTCCATAATTCTTTCTAGAAACAAAGAGGGAGATTCATCAGGCCTTTGAATAATTTCTCTTACCATGGCCAAATTAGTTGGTCACCTAGTAGCCCCTTGGAGACCCGCTATTAGAGCCAGGCAATAATTGGACAGATGCTCTTTATCTTCAAAGGTGTTGGGGTTCCAGTTGGTTTGGTTTAAGGGTAAGCTGGCTTTGATTATGTTGGGAAGTTGTGTTGGTCGCCAATCAGGTCCGAGGATTTTTTTTTTAGTTTCTTGGAGGTTTTTCTCTTATTCCTCTGTCATAAAGAAAGTCCCTAGGAGTTGTTGGCAGTTATCCCAAGTAGGCAGGTGTAAAAACGTTGGCGAGTTCTCTGAGTTCTTTTAGCCGGGCCAGCTTCCTCCAGGGAAGGAGGGGCTCTGTGTGCCACGGGACAGTCATCTGGATGGTGCTGGGCCATCCTGGCTTCTTTGAATGGTGGAGAGGCTGAGTCAGCAGCAGAGGAATCACTTAGAGGGTGTTGGGAGTTGGGGGATGAAGGCAGAGGATAAGGAGGGGGAGGAGAGTCCAGTAGAGTCTTGAGACTCATGGAGAACAGAGGGTGCAAGAGGAGGAGCAGAGAGTTAAAGAGATAGAATCGTGGGGGAAGGAGTAGGAGCGGGTGCAGGGACAAGGAAAGGCTTCATCCTTGGAGGAGGAGATTTGTAGAGGTCCTGACAAGTTAAGATATATGGCTGTTGATCTGGATGTCTACGTGGCCCCTGCTAAAAGACAATATCTCGAACCTTTCAAATTAGTGCGAAGTAGAAAGATCCTTCTAGGGGCCATCCGACTACAAAGGTGGGTCATTCTGAGACACAGAATCTGCCAGATCCGGCATTTTACTGAAAAAGAAAGATTCTGAGCCCTTAAGCAGACTTTGGTCTAGTGATCAAGGGTCAGGAACAGAGGCATTGAAGTGCTCTGTCCCATAATGAAATATACACAGACAATAAAAGCAATGACACATGACACAGACAAGACAAGACAATAAAGACAGGCAATGGACGTCCAATACTGAGACCAGGACTGAGTAGCCGGCAAAACATGATGGGCTGGCAATACCGAATCCGAAACAAAATATCACTGAATCAAGGAGACTATTGTTTCTCGATTTCATGAGTTCATCCCCCAGGGACATGGCCTGTGGCTCTGTGACATGTGTGTCAGTCACCGTGGGAGAGAGCTCACGCTCTTTACCAATAGCCATTTTGTGAAACCCTAACCTGAATCCTGAAACCAGAAAGAGGGGCCTTATTTACCCCCAGAGGAGCCCGTTGGGGGTCTTTCATCTGCGGCTGCCGGATCTCACTGGGGCCACGAGATGTAAAGATCGGGCGAGGGTCGGTTTAAGAGACCACCAAGAGACTGTCTCATGCAACAGCAAAGGCTTTATTGGGAGTCCGGCATGCAAGGGCTCAGAGCTCTCTTGAATAGAGCAGAGAGCCCTGAGAACAGCTTAAGAAGTGCTTATATATTTTCCTTGGAGAGGGCAGGGAGGGAAGTTTATTGATGGGTAAGGGCGAGTGGGCGGTTTGCGTGCAACTGGTTGACCGAGTACATTCTGCAGTTTGGCAGTTGGGGACAGCACATTCTGGGAAAAAGAATAGCAAACACTTCTCAAGATTTCAACAGTGTTTTGTTAAGCATACAGAAAATCAAGAAGTGACAAGTACCTATTTTATTAACCTTTCAATATAAGTATGAAAACAGAAATATAGGTAAGATTTGAAGCCCAGAAGTTCATTGGGCTCTTGATTGGTATACTTAGCGTTGAATTACATTCTGTAGTGATGTTCCAGAAATATGGATATACAATGGCATAGGACCTTATACATTCTCGGAGGTCAATTCCAAAACACAGACTCTAAGGGGAATCACACCAAAGTTCAAGCCAAGGTGGACCCAATTATCTCTTCCAACCGCCACACAAATGACCACAATTAAAACCAAGACACTCCCACATGCCACTCATCTTCTTCCATATAGACACTCACCATAACTTCTGGCAAGAGGATTCCATGAGAGGCGCAGCACAAGACAGTGTTCCAAATAAGCTCCCTTTCCCCTCATTTGCCAAGAGTCAGGGTGGCCTGGACACGCTCCCTGTGAACCAGGAGTTATCAAACAGGTCTGCCATTAATACAGCTCTGTTCTCCAATTTGAGGCCTACTGACTGTGGGGTTTAGATTCTTTATTTGAATTGGATTCATAAGAAAACCCAAGAACCTATGGGCTAGCATCTGCAGGGCTTTGAAGAACTCATTTGACCCAAAGGATCCCTATTCTCACTTGATGTAGGTAAGGAACCTTACAGAGGAATGTGAGGGACTTCATCCACAGTGACTGATTTTTGGCCATTTTGATTTTGGATCCACACATGGGATCGTTCTTTAGATCCATCAGGTGCTGAGAATCTAAGCCACAGGCTCACACAGGACCAAGAGGCTGAATCAGACACATCCCTTTACAAAGCAATTAAGCAAAGAGCCACAGGTGATGCCCATTCATTTCCGTTTGAAAACTGTTTTCTTCAGGATTCACAAAGGCGTGGCCTCAGGCTAAGAACTTACTGACATTCAGGGCAACAGAAAAATAGGCAATCAAAAGGCCCATTGCAGGGGTTCTCCACTGAGACTTTCCTGGTCACATTGATATCTGAGTTTTCTGAGATTCTTTTCATTCCCTTCAGCTATCCAGTACATGTCCATGTCACAGTGCTTGGAGGTGGTACATATCGTGGACTCAAAAGCATGAGCCTATTTTGGAGAGTGGCTAGATTTCAGGAAGAAAACAGGAACTTAGGAAGATAGCAGGTGTTGCCCATCGATATGGCAAGCCCTAGTGCATTCATAAATTGGGCAGGATGAATGCTGGGAAACTTTCTACTAGACAGGAAACATCCATTGATGCATTCTCTTTTTCTAATGTCTACAACCATGGACACAGTGAGATACACAGACATAGAAACACTCGCCTTGTTAAACAACTTACTAGAAACAGTTCACTCCAAACCAAACAAACCGACTTTCCTACCTATTCTCAGAACATGGGACAAAACCACAAACACACATCCACACCCACAAAGGCACCTCCTTCCCCCAAATAGGTCTCTCACTATCCGGAGTGTCCTCTGACTGCTGGGCCATACTATGTTCCCCCGATATGGCCTATCCTGTCTCAGATCTGGACTCCATGTCCAACTCTGTGAAGTGGTCAGGAGCCAGCTGTGAGCCAGTACCTGCTTTTTTAGGAAAGGCCCCTCTTCAGAGTACTCCTGGCATTTGGCCATCCTCACATCAGTAGGTACCAAGAAAGACTGACTCTGTCCTTGCTAAATTGAATCAAGTGAGACCACTAGGACTGGGACTGGGACTGACTCTGTGTGCCTGGCTTCCTGCATCCCAAGTTCAGAGAGTTCCATTACCAAGGAAGTGAGGTGAGGTTGCATCCTTCAGGAACTGAATGAGGTCACTGCCTTGGCAACCACTTTGTCCAAACAGTTGCTTTCAAGCGTACCATGAGAAGGAGGCTTACCCTACTTTCTGTGGCATTTCACAAATTAGAATGGTATATCAACCATAGGCACCAAGAAACAGCTCTCCACACAGGCCTGATTTGGTCCATCTTCTCTATATTAGGAAGAGAGCCTTTAGTCCGGGGAGCACTGCAGTGAACCTCTGCACTAAAACTATTAGCAAGCACCTGGTGGAGGAGTCCTCCATAGGTAAGTGGCGCCTTTATAACATCTGATATCCGGTTAAGGGAGATCTTTTCTGATGACAGAGATGTGGCCTGGGGAGGCTCACATATACTCCTTTCCAGGAGAGTAACGAGAATCTTTCTGTCCTCTGTTCTGTTCTGTAGGGAATTCCTCTGGCACTGTAGAGAGGGGCCGACAGGCACGCACGCGCTCCTACCCTGGAGCTATAGCAAGATGTTGCACTGTTCCACTGTTTTTCTGTTTAGGCGCTGGTTTTCTGTTTCTTGTGTTTTGTTTTGTCTTCTATTTTTTTATTGTTTGTTTGTTTTTGTTTGTTTTGTTGTGTGATTTCAGTGGTAAAAACTTAAGTATTTTGGACGTAAAAATGGGTAATAAAGAGAGTAAGCCTGACACCCCTTTGGACTGTGTTTTAGGGAACTGCGATGAACTTTACCCCCCTTTGTTAAGCAGGATGACAGAAGCTCCTAGCTGGCTGCCTGGAGCACACCCATTGCAGAGGGCAATGCTTGCTGGGGACCTAAGAACTGAGCATCTCCCAGGTTAACAAGTGAAACTCCTTTAAAACCCCTTGTCGCTCCAGATCAAGAGAGTCACAACATTTGGCAGAGTCCCCTGTGTTTCTCCTTTGTTCGCAAAGCAATAAACCTCCCTTTTTCTTTTTCTCAAAACTCAGTCCTCATTATTAAATTGGTATTAATTGGCTTCAAGTTCAGGAATCGAACTTTAATTTACAAATTTGGTACCCCCCCTCCTCCCCGGAACTTTGTGAGAGCTGTCTACTGGAATATTAGGAGATGAAGCATGCTTGGTGTGGAACTGAACAAGAGGAGCTAATCCTGTAAGTAAAAGGAAGGACTGAGGGACTCCCAGCAGCTGCCAAAGCCCTGTTGATTCAGGGAATTACCTCCTTCCTTTCCGCACTGTAAGAATTATGCCACCTCTGTCTTGTTAAAAAAGAGAAAAAGAAAAAGGGGACACTAAATGCAGTGAAGTCACCATGGAGACACTTTATTTTACATTTCAGGTTGCCCCTCTGTTAAAACATGTGTTCCCCCCCCCCGTGTGGATATCTATGGTGCACACTGGTGTAGGAGATTTTTCTCTTATCTGCTCTGGTTTAATGGGTTCTCTCTGACAGCCATAGTCTGGACCTCCTTTCTGTCTGTCTTGTGTCTTTGTATCTGGCCCTTTAAGACATGTGCAATAATGTGTTGATATTATAAATTGTTTCTTGGGAATGATCTTAGCTGAATGTGTGTCTAAATGATGATGTTTTATTTTAACAATCTGATATCTGAATGGGTTTTTGAAGCATTGCACAATCTTGCAGTTAAAAGTCGGGTTTAGGTAATTGTTTAGTTTATGATTTCAGATAATTCATGCCAGAGAACTTAAATACTTAGGATGGAAAACTGAAGAACTCTACTTCCAAGTTGGCTGGTAACTTCCCAATCATACAGTCTTTTTTTCACCAATTTTGAATTGGATAGCCTGGGAAAATATCACTGTGTGTACCAGTGCATTAATTTGGACAAGAATAGTAAATCATAGAATGGTATCTGTTGACAAAACAAGATGTAAAGATATAAAATTTTGTGAATTGTATCTTAAATTTATATCATAATTTTCAACATCCGAACCTCAAAATTATGGTTAAAATGCCTTAGGCCTGAGGTGTCTGCTCAGAATAGCAGTTTTTCCTGCTCCTTCCAGACCTCAGCCATGACTTATGTTGAAATGTAAATGAAAGAAGCCTGCAATCTTAGTAGGAGACTGATTTGAGGCCTAAGGGGGAAAAAAAAGGTAAATTGTATGGTATTTACTAATTACTAGCCAGTCACTTTTTCTAGGACTCTTTTTTTTTCCTTAGATACTTTTTTTTTTGAGCTCATGATTTTGAGCATACAGACCTAGGTTAATGTTTTTCAGATCAGTTCTATCTTTGACCAACTGTAGACATTTTGAAACATTGCAATGGAGATTTCACCTGAGAAAAGCTACAAGGCCTTTACTATTATTATGTGTGCACACTTTTGTTATGTGTTGTATGTCTATATATACATATGTCTGTATATCATATATATGATACACAAACTAACATATACAAGGAGCGCTCATAAAAAAGCGCTCATTAAAACAAATTTAAATAGGAGATCCAAAGATCTTTAATTCACGTGATTTAAATGTTTCAATTTAAATTGGATAAACAGATAAAAATCAATGTCTTTAAATTTAAGCTTACAAATTTTTCTAGGTGTTCAAAAATCTAATAAAATATTAATATCTACAAAATGTCTAATATGGCTTGGTACTAGGACCTTTCCTTCAACATAAAAATGGTTTACACTGTCAATACATTTCTCTAATATTTTGATAAATAAATAAAGTAAATTTGATTGGGATTACTCATTCATGAGTACTTTTGTTAGATATCTGATTGATTTACTAAGGTCTGAATAAGTTTTTATTAAAGTCTGTATAAGAATATAAAAATCAGTCATGTGTTAATGAGACAGAAATTTCTTAAAACATAAGTTTACCCATAACGTTGTGTTTATTAAGTTTTATTTTCTCTAGAGCAAGCAACCATAAAAATTAAACAACTGATTAAATAAGAACTGTTATTTTAGAGCACTGTACTGCCATTGCTTTAAAAGCTAAACTTGGTTAATGTAGAAACATCAATGTAATTGTGATGCTATCAATGTTTTCATATCTTATATGTATTCAAGTCTTTAAGGTAGAAACATTAAAAGAGCATTATATCAAGCTGGTGCTCTGAAGTTTTATGGTAAAAAAATATATTGGGGATTTATTTACCTGTTATCAATAAGATATGTAAACTTTTATGTTACTTTTTACATTGGGGAAAAATTTAAATGTATTTTTTAGTTAATGAGAGCCTAATCGATGTAAAGGTTAAAAACTTTCAGCCTTTCTTTAATTCATGTTTTAAATGTGATATCATATGGTGTTAGCTAATGTTCATGTGACCTCAAACAATTTATGTAAACTTTGTCAAATGATATTTATAAATAAAGATTATCTTTAGAACTAAAATACTTAAGATTTATAAAGAGCCCTGCCTTACCTGAGATAAGGCTCTGTGTCCCATCTTACTACATGTGAGAATGACTACAAAACCAGTGGGTCAGATAATATTTCTTTAAAGTTATGTTAAAAAGTTGTTTTTTTTAAGGTCAATATTCCTAGGATCTCAAACAGGGGTTATAATGTATAACTCAGCCAAAAAATTCAGGGTAGCTATTACACAAGCTAAGTATTTTTACTTTTGTTAATTTTATTTTGAAATTATTTTATAAGTGATCTAAAGATTCTCTGTTACTGTTTTACAAACGTGTTGCTTTAAGAACACAACATGGGTTTATTCAAGATAATAAGTCATTACTTACAATACAGACAGAAAAATACAGATCCCAATTAATAAAAAGATAATGATTTAGTTATAGACATTAAAGCCCAGTACTCTTAATATAAGGCTGTTAAAATTTATTTGCTGGATGTTTAAGATTAGGATTTAAAATTAAAGTTAAATGAAAAGCGCCAAGAAAACCAATATTTGGCTTTTGCCCTCTGAGTCAGTCTGAATCCAGGGAACAGGGAACTTCTCTAAAGAGCTTTGAAACTCTGAGCCACATAACCTCCTCCTGATCAGGGAGATTAATGAGACCACTGGAGAACAGAAAGCCAATCAGGGTATTTGTTACGAAGAGGAGAGTCATCAAAGAAAGGAGACATCCCTGATGCTTCCGAGGGAAGCCAAATGGTCAAGCAAGATCTGGACCCACCTAGCGCAAATGGCACTAGCAGAACTGAGAATCTGCTCTCAAGTTTCCCCAGAATTGACTCCCATAAAAGCTCAGCTGACTGTTAACAATAGATGGAAACAAAAGTCAGTTTGACTGCTTCATCTTAAACACTTAGCAAAGACAATTAAGAACAAAATACATCCATTCCTGGGAATTTTAAATTATAATAATAATAATATAATTTTAAGGTATGCACTTTATGTTTGCCACCCAAAATAAGTAAGACTGGTGGCTACAAAGAAGAATTCTCAGAAAGGAATGCCTGATACTTATAAAAAGAGACTATGAAGAAGACCTGCCACAGGGATAAGTTTTCAGTTTAAGGCCTACAGATATTCCTAACCTACACAGGTAGGCTTGGTGTTTGCTAGTACAATTATCCATCCCTGAGTAACAGAATTAAAGGTTTCTCTAAGAGACACAGAGGTCATACTAGTAAAAAGATTTTACAAGATCAGATGACATTAAATTATTAAACTGTATCTTATGGGGAGGGACAAGTGTAACAGTACAAGTTAAGTTGACAGTCCGGATAACTGGGGATATTAAAGACTGGTGATGGAACTTCTATACAGTGACATGTTCCAGCTGCTGCAACATTTTTTCAGTACTCATGATTTTTGTTTCTCTCATAGAAGAACCCATCCCCAGATGACTTTACAACCTGTTCTTCCCCAATCAGACTTCAAACCGAACTGACTTCTAAAAGGCAACTCATGTCCCTCAACTGACTTCTAAAAGGCAACTCATATCCCTCATGCCATGCCCACTCATGTCACCCTGTCTCAGGTCAGAAGAAGAAAAAATGAGTGACACCACTCTTCTTAAAACAATGGAGAGAAAGATAAATAGACTATCAATATAAGTAATTAATTAAGTCAGGTAAAATCAGGGAGATCGGTTTTGGGTGAGTTCTAAAAATTTGGAGACTCTTACCTGAGGGATTAAAATTTCCTCAGTGCTCTTCCCATAATCTATCAAAGATTTGAAAGGGACACAAAGAAAAGGGGGGAATGATAGACCCAACCTGATCTTTAATTAAAATTGGGAGCCATCTTGCCAAAAAGCCATGAAAAGATAATTTTGGCTTTAGCATAAATCACTTCAAATTCTAAACCTGCTTGGAATGCCTGCCCACGCCTGGAACTCACCCATGCCCGGCTCTCTGACCAGATAGCAGCCCTCTCTGAAACTTTAGTGACACATCATAAATATTTGCCTTCTCTGGCGAGACAACAACCCTCTCTGAGGCTCTAATGATCTTCATGAACTCTGATGTAGGGACAGCAAAAAAAATGTAGACTGCCATTAGTGTGATGTTTGTCAGAGTTCTGTTATCTGTAAAGCCCCTTTTGTGTAATTTTCTGGGCTATTAAGCTGCCTGTAGGAAAGCTGGGGTTGCTCTCTTATTCCTGCCATTTTGTGAGGGAGAGGCAGCACAGCCGGTGGAAATAATAAGCTTAATTTAATTTGATTTTAATTAGAGTCAGTGGTCTTTTCTTGTGTCCTGGTCTAACAGGTAATCACTCCAAAAACATGGAGCTCTGCTGGCCTAAACACTTCTTGAGAAACTTCCTCTGAGTTTGGGCACTTGAAATATATGTTGTTGTAAGGAGCTTTAGCTTCCTTTCTAGTGATACCATCAAAGCTGAGTCTGCATCTATGTGACCTGGAGGACATGGTTTCTTGTATTCTAATGAACATGAGGCAGCAGTGCTGAATTTTCTGTTTGTAGGTAAACTGTGGCCACTGGATGCTAAGTGTCTCCCCGTGTGGACTGTGAAGCCATTTGGTCATCCTCCACTTTTTGTGGTGTTTCTTGCTGCTGTACTGGGAGTTTGGTATATGCTTTATGAAATACAACGAGTTCAACTGGAACCCAGTGTTGGAGGGAGTTCTGTCACTTGTGGTGGGTCAGGGTCTGAAGGAGAATGCACCAACCAGGCTTTTATCTCACAGAGCTTGCCCCCTTGTCCTTAGAAATCTGACTCTGAACTTAGCCCAGAAACCTCTCCATATAACATGATGCCTTTACATAGAAGGGTCTGCTGGCTGCACCATGTCAGTCACAAACCATTTGGAAAGCAATGGCAAATCCTCATGGCCACACCACATATGTATTATCACACACCTACCCACCACTGCAATAGGCCCACTACCCAGCAGGCTCCAACTTACTGGCATCTTTGTTCTACACCATTTTCATGAAACCCGGTCAATCATGGCATTCTCTGGTACACTCATGATCAGCAACAAGACATCTAAAGGTTCTCCAGTGCCACCTGGTTAAGGGAATTTCAAAGATTTCATTGTATTTATCTAGCCATTTTTCTTGGATGAAGTTGGAGGCACTGTGGGTTTCAGTTTATTCAGGAACTTTTAAATGTGAGGAAGCTATTTTCATTAAATTCTCTGGAGAAATCTCACAGGCAAGTCTTCCCATAGAGTGGTCAAAAGGTCACATGAAGCCAGGCCCATTGAGGTCTTTAATGTGACGTCCATGGGTGTTCTGACTGTCAACTATGGCTGCCAAATCTTTCAGAATAAAATCATGTGATATGCTAGCTAATATTCCAAGGCTCTGTGGAAAGCCACCCTGGTATTTGATCTCAGTTTCCAAGGGCGAATCCCATGTGTGGCCTCCTAAAATCTGAATGCAGTTTATGGCAATATTTCTCTGAGATCAGTTCCAGAACTCAGACTCTAAGGGGAATCACACCAGAGTTCAAGCCCAGATAGACCCAGTCATCACTTCCAACCGCCAAACAAATGACCACAATTAAAACCAAAACACACCCACAAGGCCCTCATCTTCTTCCATATAGACACTCATCATAACCTGTGACTGGAGGTTTCCATGAGGGACTCAGCCCAAGACAGTGTACAAAATAACCTCCCTTGCCCGTCATTTGCCTAAAGTCAGGGTTGCCTGGACACCCTTCCTGAGAACCAGGAGTGATCAAATAAGCCTGCTGTAAATACTGCTCTGATTCTCCAATTTGAGGCCTCCTGACTCTCGGGTATAGATTCTTTATGTGAATTGGAATCATGAGAAAACCCAAGCACCTATGGGCTATCCTCTGCAGGGATTGAAGAACTCATTTGACAAAAAGAATCCCTATTTTCACTTGATGGAGATCAGGAATCTTACAGAGGAAAGCGAGAGACTTCGTCCACAATGACTGCTTTTTTGGCCATTTTGGTTTTGGAAGCACACATGTAATTGTTCGTTAGATCCATCAGGTGCTGAGAATCTATTCAACAACTTCACACATGGCCAAGAGTCTGATGCAGACACATCCCTTTCCAAAGCAATTAAGCAAAGATCTACAGCTGATGCCTATTAATTTCCATTGAAAACCGTTTTCTTCAGGCTTCACAAAGGGGTGGCCTGAGGCAAAGACCTTTCTGACATTCAGGGCAACAGAACAATAGGTAAGCAAATGGCCCAAGGCAGGGTTTCTGGAATGATATCTGAGTTTTCCGAGATGATCCCATTCCCTTCAGCTATCCAGTACATAGCCATGTCACAGAGCTTGGAGGTGGTACATGTCTTGGAAACAAAACCATGAGCCTATTCTGGAGAGTGGCCAGAATTCAAGAAGAAAACAGGAATTTAGGAAGACAGTGGTTTTTGCCCATCCATTAGGCAAGCCAAAATCCATTCATAAATTGGGCAGGATGAATGTTGTGAAGCTTTCTACTATTCAGGACACATCCATTGATGCATTCTCTTTTCTAATGTCTACAACCACGGACACAGTGGGATAAACAGACATAGAAACATTCATATTGTCAAAAGACTTACTAGAAACAGTCCACTCCAATCCTAACAAACTGACTTTCCTACCTATTCTCAGATCATTAGACAAAACCACAAACTCACACACACACCCACAAAGTCACCTCCTTCCCCCAAGTAGGTCTATGACTATCCGGAGTGTCCTCTGAATGATGGGCCATAGTATGTTACTCCAAAATGGACTGTCCTATGTCAGATCTGGACTCCTTGGCCAACACTGTGATGTTGTCAGGTGCCAGTGGTGAGACGCTACCTGCTTACTCAGGAAAGGCCCCTCTTCAGACCTTCCTGGCATTTGGCCATCCTCACATCAGTAGTTACCAAGAAAGACTGATGCTGTCCTTGGTAAATCCAAACATGTGAGTCCACTGGGACTGGGACTGGGACTGCCTCTGGGTGCCTGGCTTCCTGGATCCCTAGTTCAGAGAGTTCCATCACCAAGAAAGTGATGTAGGTCACTTCCTTCAGGAACTGAATGAGGTCACTGCCTTGGCAACCACTTTGTCCTAACAGTTGCTTCCAAGTGTCCCAATTGATGGAGTCTGCCCCTACTTCCTGTGACACTTTCACAAGTTTGAATGGTATATCAAACATAGGCACCCGGGAACAGCTCTCCACACAGGCCTGGTATTGTCCATCTTCTCTACATTAAGAAAAGAGAGACTGCTTCAGACACACCCCTTCATCCTGACCAGGTTGTTTGTCGTGGAAGATGACTTTTGCTCTCTCAGGTCCATCATAGCTTCCTATATCTTCCCCAGGGTTCATTTCTGCATGGACCTTTTTGTTTCTCAGCAGGTGGAAGATTTCTTACATTCCTGTATTGTAAGACCAACTCTGTCCCTGCTTTTCTGTAAAGTTAGATTGAGGGAACAAAGTATGGTTAGGGTTAATAACATGTTTGATTTGGCTTAGGAATCATTCTGCTGGATGAATAATGTTATTGGGAACCTGCGATATTTATAAGAATATATAGAGGGGAAATATATGTATGAAAACAGAAATCTAGGTAAGATTTGAAGCCCAGAAGGGAATTGGATCCTTGATTGGGATACTTAGGTTTGAATTATGTTCTGCACATGTGTCTCAGATAAATCTATACACAATGGCATAGGACCTTGTACCTTGGATGATTGAATGTCAAAGAAAACATCCAGTCAAAAAAGGATAGTTGGTAGGATTAGGAAGATAGTTGGTAGGATTAGGAAAAAGAGTGAGTATAGGATTTGGACAAAAAGTTCTTTAGCAATAGGGTTTCAGGTAGAGAGAAAATGTAAATGTCAGCAGATGTGAAGACTCAGTCACAATGATGAACTGGGGAAAATTTGTAGAAAAGCAGATGTCAATAGAGACATTAGGAAATCAGGCAAAGTATAAAGTGAGTGATAGGATTAGACATTTTCAACAGGTTTTAGGTTGAATATATAATCTTAGGAAGAAACAAATATGTAGTCACCAATAGGATTGACATTTGAGAGCATTAGGCAACCTGGACATGGGTGATGTTCATAATCAATACTCACATTCCATTTAGGCTTTGGTACAGTCGTAAGTGTGACTTTGCATTTTGTGGCCAGAATATTACTGTGATAAAATGTATATGTAGATCAGGTGACATGAGTATTTGTTGCACCATTTCTGAGAGCAATATTTTGAAGAGATATAAATTAGTATTGGGGGCACAAATAGGTGTACCATGTGTGTATGAATATAGAGAGAATGCATGAATAGACCATACTGTGAATAAATAATATAATTGTTTCCAAAATAGGAATTGGAATACATTGATATCCCAACATACACAGGAAATCTTACATTGATATACATACATTCATTCCAACCACTTATACATCTAATGGTAATATTAGGGTTGTAGTTTATCATAAAATGTGTGTGAGTTTTGCTTCCAAATTGATTATGGAAATCGAAAATAATGTGTTTGGAAAGAAGTCTCATGAAATAACCAGTCAAAAACAAGGAGGAATACATGTGTTCTGAAGCAGGAAGTGATTGAATGTGTTACAAATGTCTTTAAATTTGTGAACTTGTGGATGAAATGTATATTCTACGATGTATAAAAACTGAAGAAATAGTAATGTACCAGTGTTGAATTAAAATGAACATCAAAATACACATCATGTCCCATAGAAATCTACTTTCATTGATGTTAAATTGGGTCAGTTACTGTAGAAATATAAGGCTTTGTTTGCACCATTCACTGAAGTGAGTTTTCAGTTCTAGGAAACAAATATGTATTTCAGGTGGATGAATATTTCTAAAAACAATCTTATGAAAAGTTGATTATAAAACCACATACATGAACATGAGTGAATTATTTAGGGAGTGTATAATAAGACACATATATTTCATATTTTGAAAATTTTATATATATATATATATATATATATATATATATATATATATATATATCACAGATACATTAGAAATTAGCAATATATATGCCAATCAAAATTCATCATGAAATATATATCATTCACAGATCCAAAATTATTAATTTTACTAAACATGGATTTATGTATAATGTTTTTCAACTAAGAAGCTCACTCATAGTTTGAATTTTCAGTTCCAAAAATATTTAGGAGGAGTGATCTCTTCTCATACTTTGTATCTCCCAAGTTAGCCACCTCACAAAAATGTACGTGTGATACCAGGTAGGATTTTATATGTGCATATAAAAATACATGTGCTAAATTGGCTACAGAAAAAGGGAGACAGAAATTCACATATGTGTTAACTTTAAAAACACATGGAGGACTATTTCAACAAAAAATTAACAAGATTTATAACTCCTACCCTATATCATGCAAAAGGCAAGACCAACTATATGCCATGCCTCCTCTCAACTGCTTGTATTTCTATTCTGTTTGGGTTATATTTCTCCATCATATTAGGATTAGTAGTCAGAGTCTAGTAGGGTATGTGTTAGTGTCAGGGATTCAGTATTTTGAATGGAAAATTGAAAAATGAATCCAATGTGTATGTAAATATGTGCTACACAAAAATCTTCCCACTCTCATTCAGAACAATGCCTTGACAACACCTACGGCCCAAGTATGACACAATCAGAGGAGAAGAGTTAGAAAATCCGTGAATACATATATAGAATGGAATATGATCAGGAGTTCACAACCTTGGAAGTGGTAGAGGAGTTTCCAAAAGTAAGGGACAGGGTAAACCCTCCACAAACATGAAGGTCTGCTGGCCTAGAGACTTCTTGAGAAACTGCCTGTGAGGTTGGGCACTTGAAATATATGTTGTTGTCAGGAGCTTTAGCTTCCTTTATAGTGAGACCATAAAAGCTGGGTCTGCATCAATGTGACCTGGAGGACATGGTTTCTTATTTTCCAATGAACATGAGACAGCAGTGCTGAATTTTCCATTGTAGGTAAACTGTGGCCCCTGGGGGCTAAATGTCTCCCTGTGTGGACATTGAATCCATATGGTCATCCTCTATTTTCGTGGTGTTTCTTGCTGCTGTACTGGGAGTTGGGTATTTGCTTCACGAAATACAAGGAGTTCAACGGGGACACAGTGCGGGAGGGATTTCTGTCACGTGTGGTGGGTCAGGGTCTGCAGAAGAATACAAGAACCAGGCTTCTATCCCACATAGCTTGCCCCCTTGACCATAGCAACCTGATTCTGAACAATGTCCTGAAACCTTTCTATGTAACAAGGTGCCTTTACATATAAAGGTCTGCTGGCTTCACCATGTCAGTCACAAGCCATTTGGAATCCAATGACAGATCTACATGGCCCCACCACAGATGTTTTATCACACACTTCCCACCATTGCTCTAGGCCCACTACTCAGCAGGACCCAACTTTCTGGCATCTCTGTTAAACACCATTTTCATGAAAACCAGTCAATCAAGGCACTGTCTGGTATACTCATTGTTGGGAAAAGTATAAACGGCAGCCATACCCCAGAAAAAAACCCCAACATGGTGCCTAAGGACTTCTTCTTCCTACCTTCTTTTTTCTGCAGTGGTGCGAAATGTTTCCACCCATGTGAACTCTCTTTCTGGCGCCAATTTGAAATCTCGCTGGTGGGAAACCTTAGCCCCAATAAGAACTAATTCCTGGGCTCCAGAGCTGATATCTGAAAGAACTTACCAATAAACGTTTTGCCTGCCATTTATCTAAGCCCTTCCATCTTCCCCTTAGTTCTATATAAGCACACAGCTTTTTGCAATAAAATTGGAATTCTCCCAGCAAAGTGCCTTTGCGTGGGAAGTTCTTTCATTCTGTTGCCCCGTGTGAGAATATGGGTGAGCTGTTTCTAACAAGAGCCCCGTCCCCTGCCCCGCCAAGACACTCCGCCCTGGTCCACTCTTTTCAGATGCCGGCTTCCTGCACTCACAACAGATCTGATATATGTAAGCCTCCCCTGACCCTGGCTCTTCAACTCCCTTCAGGCTACCGCTGGTTTTGTGACCGTGATCATCTGGCACACTCTAGACGCCCTGTAGGGGGCAGGAAATTCCTGCCACTAAGACGTTTACTGGTCGCAGTGGACCCTCTGGTGATCCGTTTTCCTTTGGGGCGTGAGGCTTCTGAGTTTACATGAGAGGCTCTTTGGTTTTTCTCCTCTGCTGCCGCTGCCGCTGCTGGCTAGAGTTGCTGTTTGCTGCAGGGCTGCTGTGTCTGGCTGAAGCTGCCTCTCTGCTCGGGGAAAACTGAACTCCCGTCCTGGAACTGCATTCTGCCGGAACCAGAGTTCTGTTTTCATTACTGACTTTTTCTGCTGCGTTCGAAAACTTTCCTGACGTCAGGTTGACCGTGGCTCCGAACCCATTGGGTCTCACAGATCGCACTTCACTGGTGAAGACCAGGTAGTGCCCTCTGTATTTCCTCATGACGGCTGGTCATTTTGGGGACGCCCACCTGACCACCGTTCGCCCTGAGCTTTCTGGAAGCCGTTCCAGCCCGGGTTTTCTCTTTGTCTCTCTCTCTTACTCTTATTTTCTCTCTCTCTCTCTCTCTCTCTCTCTCTCTCTCTCTCTCTCTCTTCTCTTCCTTCTCTCCCTGTGACAATGGGCACCTCTTCATCTGTACCTGAAGCCTCACCTCTCAAATGTTTAATAAAAAATCTGGCCACACTCTCCCTCACACCAGACATCAAGCCCAAACTTCTAATCAAATTCTGTACCCAAGATTGGCCTACATATCCACTGGATAATGGAAATCATTGGCCTCCAGAAGGCTCCTTACATCCAAACCTTCTCTGGGATCTTTTTAACTACTGCCAGCATCTGAAAAAGTGGAGTAAGATTCCCTGCATTTAAGGTTTTAGCCTTCTCACACAGCACCCTGTCGCTGCTCCTCCTGCCCTCACTCTCAGGTCCTCCTTGTTTGCAAACCCTTCTCTTCCCTACTTCTACTCCTGACTTCACAGATTCTTTCTCATTCAGCCAGCAGATTAACCCCCACCTTATCCCCCAGTCCTATCTGCCCCTTCTCTCCCGCTATACCCTCCTCTTCCTCTGCCTGATTCCAAGGATCCTCAGCCTTCCATTTCATCCTCCTCCCCTCCGCCCTCTTCTGCCTGCTCCACCTCCTCCTCTTCCAAAGAGACACTCCCTTCCCTCCCTCTCCTTCCTGTCCGCCTCCTGCCTCTTTCAGTCCTCCTGTTACCAGGTCTAAGGGACTCCTTCCCACCCCCAAGACCATCGCACCCCTTCGTGAGGTAGCTGGTCCCGAGGGTGTCATCAGAGTCCACGTGCCCTTCTCCATGTCGGACATTACTCAGCTAGAGAGGAAGTTAGGCTCATTCACCACTGACCCCACCACTTACATTCGGGAGTTTCAATGGGTCCTGCTGCAAGCATATAGCCTCACTCAACATGACATCTACATGCTCTTGGCCAATACACTTCTCCCTGAGGAAAGGCAATGGGTCTGGGAGCTAGCCCAAGCCCATGCTGATGAAAATCATAGGACCAATCCTAACCACCCCACAGGCCCTCATGCTGTCCCAGAGCAGGATTGTCTATGGGATTACAACACCCCTGAAGGCTTACAGTCTCTTGACCTTTTTACATCCTGCCTCTTGGCGGGCCTGAAAAAGGCCATCCGTAAGGCTGTTAACTTTAAAAAGGTGCAGGAGGTCATTCAAAGGAAGGAGGAAACACCTTCAGAATTCCTGGATAGACTAACCAAGGCCCTTCAACAGTACACAAACCTCAACCCAGAAACCCCTGATGGCAGTCATGTCTTAATGACATATGTTCTGGCCCAAAGCTACCCTGACATTAAAGCCAAGCTTAAAAAGCTTGAACAGGGCCCTGCTACTCCTTAGACCAAAATCTTCATTTTCAAGTTTTTTTATGATAGAGAGGATGAAAGTGAATGCCGTAGGCAGAGGGCTGAAAATGCCAAATTCCAAATGTTGGCCCAGGTCATTCAGAGAAGGCCATCACCATGCCATCCCAATATGACACCCCCGGGAGCTTGCTTCAAACGTGGTAAGGAGAGACATTGGGCCAGGGATTGTCCTTCACTGAGGACACCGTACAAACCCTGCCCAAAATGCCATCAAAGGGGACACTGGGGGGCAGACTGCTCAAAAACCCAAAAGGGAGATTGGTCAGCCGCCCGGCAACCACAGCCTCTCTTGGGCTTGGCAGAGGAGGATTGACGGAGTCCTGGGCTTTCCCTCCAGACTATTACCATCAAGAATCAAGAGCCTAGGGTTACCTTCCTGGTGGATGGATGCTTCATTACCTTCCTCTTGGATACTGGTGCCGCTTTATCAGTCTTAAGGGAGTATTGGGGTTCTACCACACCCTCAAAAACTCCTATTGTCAGGGTAGGAGTTAAACAGATTTTCCCTCAAACCCCCCCATCATGTTATATGCAGGGATCCCTTTTGTCCTTCACTCACTTCTTTTTCGTTATGAGCCATTGCTCCATTCCCCTTCTGGGAAGGGACATACTCTCACTATTAAAAGTCACCATTCACATATCACCCCACACCTCTCCTACCTCTCATTTCCTCATGATGTTTCTAGGGGCAGATAAACCTCCTTCATGCACTCCTCCATGACTCTCTAAACTAGTTAAGCCTGAGGTTTGGGACACAACTACACCCTTTATGGCTAAATGCAGTCCTATTCATATTGTCTTACGGGACCCTTCAAGATATATTAGTCAACCACAATATCCACTCACAACCACAGCCCTCCTCGAATTATAACCCATCATCCAGGATTTATTACGAAAGGGGTATCTTAGGCCTACACACTCTCCTTTCAACACCCCCATTCTGGCACTTAAGAAACCTAACGTGTCCTACAGGCTGGTTCAAGACCTTCTCCTTGTCAACTCCTCTGTGGTCCCCATCCACCCGCTAGTACCCAACCCTTACACCCTCCTCTCTCAGAATCCTGCCACTACTACCCACTTCTCGGTCCTAGATTTAAAAGATGCATTCTTTTCTATTCCCTTGTTCTCAGAATCTCAGAATATCTGTGCTTTTACGTGGACTGACTCTCACATCCACCATTCTCATCAGCTTTCCTGGACTGTCCTCCCACGGGGATTCAGCCCCCATCTCTTTTGCCAAGTTCTTGCCCAGGACCTCACATCCTTTCACCCGACCTGTCCTGACTCTATTCTCCTTCAATATGTCAATGACCTTCTTCTATGTAGTCCCTCTGGGAACACTCTCAATCCCACACCGCTCAGCTTCTTAATTTCCTAGCAGACAAGGGATATAGGGAGTCTCCCCACAAGGCACAGGTTTCCCAGTCTTCTGTCACCTCTCTTGGTTTTTGCCTTACACCCGGGAAAAAGGAAATAACACTGGATAGGAGGCAACTCCTCTCTGATCTTCCAGTGCCCCATATGAAAGCCAAAATACTATCATTCCTAGAAGTAGCAGGTTATTTTAGGGCCTGGATCCCAAATTATTCTCTTCTATCCAAACCCCTGTATGACCTAGCAAATGGACCCCCTAGTGAATCTCTTGTCTTCTCCCCCATCTACCACTTCCGCAGGCTTCAGCAACTCCTCTTAAAGGCACCTGCCCTTCACCTTCCTGATCTTTCAAGACCATTTCATCTATATGTCCATGAAAAAGGGGGGCACGCACTTAGGGTCTTAGGTCAAAACTATGGGCCTACATTTGCACCTGTGGCATATTTTCCAAGAAACTAGACTCTACCATTCGTGGGTGGGCCCCTTGCTTAAGAGCTCTGGTTGCTGGACAAATTTTACACAAAGAAGCCTCTAAGCTGACTTTTGGGGCACCTTGAACTATCCACTCCCCACATCACTTGAAAGATCTTTCAGCTTATAAGGGCCTTCAAACCCTTCCTCCATCCAGAGTTCTGTCGCTCCTCACTTTCTTTCAGGAAAACCCTAATATTACTTTCCTCCCATGCTCTGCACTGAACCCTGCCTCACTGCTCCCAATGACTCCCACGTCTAACACACCAACTCATAATTGCTTGGAAACCTTAGATGATTTCCTCCGCTGTCATTGTTCCATTTCTGAGGAACCACTCACCAAGCCTGACCTTATCTGGTTTACTGACAGCAGTTCCTTTAGGCAGAACGGCACTCATTACTCTGGATATGCTGTAGTTTCAGCCACTGAGATTATAGAGGCCAAAGCTATGCCTTCAGGAACTACCAACCAGCAGATTGAACTTATAGCAGCCACTCGTGCCTGCCTACTAGCAGAAGGCAAATCCCTCACCCTCTATACTGATTCAAAATATGTCTTCCAGATCTTATTATCCCATGCTTCAATATGAAAGGAGCGAGGCCTACTTACCACCAAAGGTAATGCGATCACTAATTCAGCTCTTTTAACCAATCTGATAGAGGCCTCCCACTTACCCACCCAGTTGGGAGTTGTCCATTGTAGGTCACATCAGAAGGACGGCTCTCTTATCACTGAGGGCAATGCCAAAGCTGACCAGGCGGCACGAATGGCTGCTACCACTTCCAATTATGGCCCCCATCGGGGACATATTATGGCCACTTTAGACAGCTCATCTGAAGCCCCTACTTCTTCCAGTAAGAACAAAAATCTTTTCAAGTTCCTTCATACTCTACGCCATTCCAATTCTCAGTCTTTGACCCTTTTTTTACAGAGCTTCTTCTCCCTCAACCCTTCTGACATAGCCATGCTAGAGAATATAGCCTCTAATTGTCAGATCTGTCAGCGGACCAACCCTCATACTCCTTTAAGGCCCAAACCTTTCCCTTTCCACCAAGCCCGGAGACACATTCCCGCTGCAGAGTGGCAAGTAGACTTCACCAACATGCCCACAGTATGGCACACTAAATACCTCCTTGTCTTTGTGGACACTTTCTCTGTTTGGGTTGAGGCATTTCCCACTTCCAATAAAAAGGCTTCCACTGTAGCTTCAATCTAACTGACAGACATCATCCCCAGGTTTTGTATTCCGACTTCCCTACAATATGACAATGGCCCTGAGATTATTTCTAGGATCACAAAAAAGGTCTCTCAAGCCCTCTCTTTCAAGTGGCATTTCCACTGTCCATATTACCCCCAGGCTTCAGGGAAAGTGGAAAGGGTAAATCGTACTCTGAAGGAAGTCCTTACCAAATTGACAATGGAATTAAACTTAGACTGGGTCAAAATCCTTCCCTTGGCTTTGCTTCGAATCAGAGCTCTCCCTAAGAAACCATCTTTACTGTCTCCCTTTGAGATAATGTATGGAAGACCTCTTATACCCCCTGGGTTGGTCATTTCACAAGGACCTCTCACCCGAGATTTGTCTTTGCCTCTCTTGTTTCATTTCCGCTCAGAACACTGGAAATATCAGAACTGGCTTCTTCCAGACCCAGTCTCCTCTCCAAACACTCCTCCCTTAACACCTGGGAGTCTAGTCTATTATAATACCCCAGAGGAGAAAGGGACTCTTGCACCAAAATGGGAAGGCCCCTATCCTGTCATTCTCTGTAACCCCACCGCCGCCAAACTCTCCTTATCAGACAACCATCTCACTCCCTGGATTCCCATTTCTAGGTTGAAGCCATATCACCAGGAGGCCCCACCTGCTGACGACAGGACCACCCCAGAGGAACTCCAAGAATCACCTCCTGAACCTCCCCTTTACTCCTGCTTTCCACACCCATCTCACCCATTTAAGTTGCGACTCACACGGTGTTCCCTGCAGCCCAATTCCTCTTAAAGAAGGCACAATGAGCTCTCCCAACACCCTAGTCTTCTCTAACTGCTTGTTTTTTTGTGCTCTGCTTCTTTTCTGTGCTCTGTTGGGACTTGTCTTTACCCTCCTAACCTACCATGTATTTATTCACTCTTCGGGAACAATACTCAGAACATGGCATGCAGAAGGTCCGCGTAGTGGATGCAACTACTTGCTTCATCCACAACTGCACCTCTATTCCCCTAAAATTGTCACCTTCAAGGACCTTCATCCCTGGTAGCTGTAACTGGCCTTTCATTTGCTTCCTTTTTAATCAAACCAAAGACTATTGTCATTGGTGGCCTGAGATATATAATGGGTGTCCCTATTGGTCATGCAGGTTCCATGATGAACGTGGTAGCTGTTCTTACCACTCACTTGGCTACCCTGAAGGGTGGACTTCTAGTTACCTAAAGTGGCATAAAGGCTCTTCATCCGATAACAATGGATCATATACTTCAGATACACCTGACCCCAAGGCCAAACGTTGGGGCTATGTTGAGTTTGCTGTCTATGCTCGGACAACCTCAGCCATACCCACAGGGTGGATGACTGTTGGCCGCACCCTGATTACGCCACCTAAGGCAACCATCCAGGTAGTCGAACACATTAAGGAGTCAGAATCAAAACTTCGAGATCTTATCCATAGCTCATCCAAAGAGGATTCAGAGCCTTAAACCCCCTAAGGTCCCCCTTCCACATGGCTCAATTTGCTACACCAAACTCTTCGATTATTAAACTCCTCCATTCTTTTGGTGCCTACTTCTCAGTGCTTTCTCTGTGCTTCACTTAGTCGTCCACTTCTAGCAGCGGTCCCATTAGCGGCAGGAAATATTTCAGCAAAAACCTACAATTTCTCTAAGTAAGGACAACCCCTACATGTGACACATATCCCACTGTGGGAAAGGTATTCCAACAATACTTTATTTCCTTTCATCTGTATCCACCTGCCAATAATGAATCCTTTACCCATTTGTTCCTTGAGCTATAGCACCCCATAGAGCCCTGCGTTTATGCAACCTGGACATTTCATCTGGTGTAATTGGTCTTTAAGTACCTCAACGATCAATGTCTCTGGCACCTGTATCTTGGTTACTGTAGTTCCTCTGCTTTCTTTGTATACTCCCACTGAATTCCGACAGTTGGCCCTACCTTCCCGCACCCGTAGGGCAGTCTTTCTGCCGGTTCTGGTAGGCCTCACTTTAACAACCTCAGTGGCGAGTCTCGGTCTCTCTGGTGGAGCTATAGGTCATGCTCTATGGGCATCCAATGACGTGCAACAAAAACTGCAGGAAGCACTCGATACCACTGCTGAGTCTCTTGGCTCCTTGCAGGGGCAGGTTACTTCATTGGCACAAGTGGCTTTACAGAACCGAAGGGCAATTGATCTTCTCACTGCAGAAAAAGGGGGTACATGCCTATTCCTCAGAGAGAATGTTGCTATTATGTTAATGAATCTGGGCTAATAAAAAAAAGTTGTTAAATTGCAGGAATTATCGACCCAATTGCTCAAACCTACCTCCTCCAATCCCATAATGAGGTTCTTCCAATCCTATCTTGCCATGTACTTACTACCTCTCTCTGGGCCCCTTATTGGGATGCTCCTTTTTTGTGCTCTCTTGCCCTGCATAATGAAGTTCCTTCAAACCCAACTGCAAAAAATTCGTAATCAAACTTTCAACCAGCTTTTGTTTAGGCACTACCAGCCTCTGATGACCGACGAACCCCCAACATCTCCAAGAGAACAGTTCACTCCGTGATGAAGCTCACTACCAGGCATGATGGAATGCAATGGACATCAGACAGTGGGAGACAACAAGCTCAGAAAACCTCTTAAGCTGCCATCCTGGATTCTTGAATCTTTATGACCTTCTAAGCTTCCTCATGGCCCTTGGCCTCTTCTATGTCACTCCCCCAACATGGAACTTCTGCCAAAAATTGACCTTTGCTTTAATTTTTATCTTCATTCTGTTTTTATTCACTCTGATCTTCTTCAGGTCCTGTGGCACCTTGTCCAGGCAACGCTTCCAGTATTTTCTAGAGTCTCTGTTACAGGACCAGTGGCTGATACCAACAATCTCCTCCATCCAGGACTGGTTCCATGCCATCGACAACTTGTGGCTTCAGGGAACTTTCATTGACTTCACCCCTACGGAAGTAGCTGTCAATAGCCACTGGGTTTTATTTCTTGCTGCCATGATATTCCCAGACCTGCCCCCCGAGCATTCCTCCCCTTCCCTTTCTAGGCCTCACAGCACCCCCATACAGCAGGAAGCAGCCGGATCTAAAAACGACGCCCCACTTCCTAAGAAAACAAAAAGGGAGGAATGTTGGGAAAAGTATAAATGGCAGCCATACCCCAGAGAAAAACCCCAACATGGTGCCTAAGGACTTCTTCTTCCTACCTTCTTCATTTCTGCAGTGGTGCGAAAAGTTCCCGCCCTTGTGAACTCTCCCGCCAGCGCCAATTTCAAATCTCACTGGTGGAGAACCTTAGCCCCAATGAGAACTAATTCCTGGGTTCTGGAGATGATATCTGAAAGAACTTGCTTTCAATAAACGGGTTGCTGCCATTAATCTAAGCCCTACCATCTCCCCCTTAGTTCTATATAATCACACAGCTTTTTTGCAATAAAATTTGAATTCTCCATTTGAAGTGTCTTTGCGTGGGGAATTATTTCACTCATGATCAGCAACATGACATCCAAAGGTTCTCCAGTGCCACCTGGTCATGGAAATTTCAGAAATTTGTTGGTATTTATTTAGCCATTTTTGAAGGATGATGTTGGAGGCACTGTGGGTTTCAATTCATGCAGAAACCATTATATGGTAAGGAAGCTCATTTCAATGAAATCTCTGGAGAACACTCACAGGCAAGCCTTCCCAAAGAGTGGCCAAAAGGTCACATGAAGCCAGGATCATTGAGGTCTACAATGTGAGTTCCATGTGTGTTTAGACTCTCAACTATGGCTGCCAAGTCTTTCAGAATAAAATCATGTGATATCCTGGCTGAGATTCCCAGTGCAATCTGGAAAGCCACCCTGGCCCTCGATCTCAGTTTCCAAGGGCGATTCTCATGCGTGGCCTCCTAAAATCCCAACACATTTCATGGCAATACTTCTCTGAGGTCAGTTTCAGAACTCAGTCTTTAAGAGGAATCACACCAGAGTTCAAGCCCAGGTGGATCCAGTCATCTCTTTCAACTGCTACACAAATGACCACAATTAAAACCAAAACACTCCCACATGGCCATCATCTTCTTCCATATAGACACTAATCATAAACTCTGGCTGGAGTTTTCCATGAGGGGTGCAGCCCAAGACAGTCTCAAAAATAAGCTCTCTTGCCCTTCATTTGCCTAAATTCACGGTGGCCTGGACACCCATCCTGTGAACCAGGAGTTATCAAATAGGCCAGGTGTTAATACTGCTCTGCATCTCCAATTTGAGGCCTACTGACTGTCAGGTATAGATTCTTTATTTGATTTGGAGTCATGAGAAAACCCAAAAACCTATGGGCTAGCCTCTGCAGGGCTTTGAATAAATAATTTGACCCAAAGGATCCCTATTAACACTTGATGGGGGTCAGGAAACTTACAAATGAATGTGAGAAACTTCATTCACAATAACTGCTCTTTTGGCCATTGTGGTTTTGGGTGCACTCATGGCATATCTCTTTACATAAATCAGGTGCTGAGAATCTAAGCCACAACCTCACACAGGGCCAGGAGGTTTATTCAGACACATTCCTTTCCAAAGCAATTAAGCAAAGAGCAACAGGTGATGCCCATTCATTTGCATTTGAAAACTGTTTTCTTCAGGCTTCACAATGGGGTGGCCTTAGGCAAAGACCTTCCTGACATTCAGGGCAACAGAACAATTGATAAGCAAAAGGCCCAAAGCAGGGTTTCTCCACTGAGACTTTCTTGGTCACACTGATATCTGAGTTTTCTGAGATGCTCGCCATTCACTTCAGCTATCCAGTACATGGCCATGTCACAGATCTTGGAGGTGGTACATATCTTGGACACAAAACCATGAGCCTATTCTGGAGAGTGGCTAGAATTCCGGAAGGAAACAGAAACTTAGGAAGATAGCAGGTGTTGCCCATGGATAAGGCAAGCCTCAGTTCATTCATAAGTTGGGCAAGATGAATGCTGGGAATCTTTCTACTATACAGGACACATCAATTGTTGCATTCTCTTTTCTAATATCTACAACCACGGACACAGTGGATACACAGACATAGAAACACTCGCCTTGTCAAACTACTTACTAGAAGAAGTCCACTCCAAATCAAACAAACCACCTTTCCTACCTATTCTCAGATCATGAGACAAAACCTGAATCACACCAACAAAGGCACATCCTTCCCCCATGTAACTCTGTGACTATCCGGAGTGTCCTTTGAGTGGTGGGCCAAACTATGTTCCCCCAAAATGGCCTGTCCTATCTCAGATCTGGTCTCCTTGGCCAACTCTGTGAAGTTGTCAGGAGCCAGCAGTGAACCACCACCTGCTTTCTCAGGAAAGGACCCTATTCAGAGCTCTCCTGGTATTTGGCCATCCTCACATCTGTAGGTACCAAGAAAGACTGTCACTCTCCTTGGTAAATCCAAAAAAATGAGCCAATGGGTATTGGACTGGACTGGCTCCAGGTGCCTGGCTTCCTGGATCCGAAGTTTAGAGAGTTCCATCACCAAGAAAGTGAGGTAGATCACTTCTTCAGGAACTGAATGAGGTCACTGCCTTGACAACCACTTTGTACGAACAGTTGCTTTCAAGGGTCCCATGAGATGGAGGCTGCCCCTACTTCCTGTGACATTTTCATAAGTTAGAATGGTATATAAACCATGGGCACTCGGGAACCGCTCTCCACCTAGGACTGGTTTGGTCCATCTTCTCTACATTAAGAAGAGAGAGGCTGATTCATACACATCCCTTCATGCTGACGAGGTTGTTTGCCATAGAAGATGACTTTTCTCTCTCAGTCTTTCATAGCTGTCTACATCTTCTCAAAAGATCATTTCTGCATGGACCTTTGATTTTCTCAACAGGTGGAAGATGCCCTACATTCCTGTATTGTAAAACTAACTCTGTCCCTGCTCTTCTGTAAAGTTTGATTGAGAGAACAGTGTATGGTTTGGGTTAATAACATGTTCAATTTGGGTTAGGAATATTTCTGCATGACAAATAATGGTATTGGGAAACTATGATATTTACAAGAATATATAGGTAAAATATAAGTATAAAAATAGAAATCTAGGGAAGATATGTAGCCCAGAAGGGCATTGGGCCCTTAATTGGTACACATAGCTTTGAATGATGTTCTGCAAAAATGTCTCAGATAAATCTATATACAATGGCATAGGAGCTTGTACCTTGGATGATTGAATGTCGAAGAGAACATCCATTCAAAAAGAGATAGTCGGTAGGATTAGGAAGATAGTCGGTAGGTTTAGAAAGAAGAGTGAGTATAGGATTTAGAGCAAAAGATCTTAAGCAATAGGGTTTCGGGTAGACAGTGAATGTAAAAGTCAGCATATGTGAAGAGTCAGTCACAATGATGAACAGGGGAAAATATGTAGGAATACAGACATAAATTGAGACATTACTAAATCAGGCAAAGTATAAAGTGAGTGATAGGATTAGACATTTTCAACAGGTTTTAGGTTGAATATATAATCTTAGGAAGAAACAAATATGTAGTCACCAATACGATTGACATTTCAGAGCATTAGGAAACCTGGACATGGTAGGTTTTAGTAATCCATGCTCACTTTTCATTTAGGCTTTGGTACAATCTTAAGAGTGACCGTTGCTTTTCTGGTATAGAATATTACTGTGATAAAATGTATATGTAGATCAGATGACATGAGTATTTCTTCGACCATTTCTGGCAGCAATATTTAAAATATGTATAAATTAGTATTGGGGGTACAACGAGGTGTACCCTGTGTCTATAAATATAGAGATAATGCATGAATAGATCATACAGTTAATAAATAATATAACTGGTTCCACTTTAAATAATGGATTGAATTGATATCTGAAAATATATAAGAAATCATATATTGATATAGAATCATTCATAACAACTAGTTATACGTCTAATTGTAATCTTAGTGTTATGGTTTATCATGAAGAGTGTGTGAGTTTTGCTTCAAAAGTGATTATGGAAATAGAAAATAATGTGTTTGGAAAGAAGTCTCATGAAAAGACCAGTCAGACACATGGAGGAATACATGTTTCTGAAGCAGAAAGTGATTGAAAGTGAAATAAATGCCTATAAATTTGTGAACGTGTGGATGAAATATATATGCTATAATTTGTATAAACTCAAGAAATAGAAATGTACCAGTGTTGAATAAAAATGAACTTCAAAATAAATGTCATGTCCCATAGGAATCTACTTGCATTGATATTAAACTGGGTTAGTTACTGTAGAAATATTAGGATTTATATGCACTATTCACTGAAGTTAGTTTTCAATACTAGGAAACAAATATGTATTTCAGGTGAATGAATATTTCTGAGAATAATCTTGTGAAAATTTGATTATAAATCCACATATATGAACAAGAATAAATTTAGGGAGTGTATAATAAGACACATATGTTAAATATTATGAAATATCTGGAGAGTATATATATGCCAATCTAATTACACAGTGAAATATATATCATCCACAGATCCAAAAATATTCATTTTAGTCGATATGGATTTATGTATAACTTTTTTTAACTAGGAAGCTCCCCCATAGGTTGAATTTTCAGTTCCTACATCGTTTAGGAGGAATGATCTCTTCTCACAGTTTGTATCTGCCAAGTCATGTAACTCATGAAAATTTGCGTGTGATACCAGGTAGGATTCTATATGTGCATATAAAAATACATGTGCTGAATAGACTACAGAGAAAGGGAGACAGGAATTCACATATTTGTTAACATTAAAAGAACATGGAGAACTATTTCAATTAAAAATGGACTAGATTTATAACTCCTACCCTATATAATGCAAAACGCAAGTCCAAAAATACAACATGCCTCCTCTGAACTGCTTGTATTTCTATTCTGTTTCGGTTATTTTTCTCCATCATATTATGATTAGTACTCAGAATCTATTAGGGTATGTGTTAGTGTCAGGGATTCAGTATTTCAAATGTAAAATAGAAAAAGGAATCCAATGTGTATACAAATATGTGCTAAACAAAATCTTCCCACTCTCATCCAGAACAATTCCTTGACATTACCTTCGCCCAAAGTAAGACACAATTAGAGGAGAAGAGTTAGAAAATCTGTGAATATATATATGGAATGGAATATGCTCAGGGGTTTACAACCTTGGCAGTGGTAGAGGAGTTTCCAAAAGTATGGGACAGGGTAAAAACTCCATAAACATGGAGCTCTGCTGGCCTAAATACTTCTTGAGAAACTGCCTCTGAGGTTGGGCACTTGAAATATATGTTGTTGTCAGGAGCTTTAGCTGCTTTCTAGTGAGACCATCAAATCTGTGTCTGCATCTATGTGACCTGGAGGAAATGGTTTCTTATTTTCCAAAGAAACATGAGGCAGCAATGCTGAATTCTCTCTTTGTAAGTAAACGGTGACCATTGGGGGATAAGTGTCTTTTCATGTGGACTGTGAAGCCATTTGGTCATCTTCTATTTTCGTGGTGTTTCTTGCTGCTGCACTGGGACTTTGGCAATTGCTTCATGAAATTAAAGGAGTTCAACTGGGACACAGTTCTGGAAGCAAATCTGTCATGTGTGGTGAGTCAGCGTCTGCAAGAGAATGCACCAAACAGGCTTCTAACGCACATAGCTTGGCCCCATGTCCATAGCAACCTGATTCTGAACATTGCCCGGAAACATCTCCATATAACAAGATGCCTTTTCATGTAAGGGTCTGCTGGCTGCACCATGTCAGTCACAAGCCATTTGGAAGCCAATGGCAGATCCACATGGCCCAAAAACAAATTTTTTATCACACACCTTCCCACCACTGCTCTAGGCACATTACTCAGCAGGTTCCAACTTACTGGCATCTCTGTTCTACACCATTTTCATGAAGCCCAGTCAATCAAGGCACTGTCTGGTACACTCATGATCAGCAACATCCAAAGGTTCTCCAGTGCCACCTGGTCATGGAAATTTCAAAAATTCCATGGTATTTATCAAGGCATTTTTCAAAGATGACGTTGGAGGCACTGTGGGTTTCAATTCATTCAGGAACCATTAAATGGTGAGGAAGCTCATTTCAATGAATGCTCTGGAGAACTCTCACAGGCAAGGCTTCCCAAAGAGTGGCCAAAAGGTCACATGAAGCCAGGCCCATTGAGGTCTACAATGTGACGTCCATGGGTGTTGTGACTCTCAACTATGGATGCCAAGTCTTTCAGAATAAAATCATGTGATATCCTGGCTGAGATTTCCCGCGCTCTTTGGAAAGCCACCCTGGGCCTAGATCTCTGTTTCCAAGGGTGATTCTCATAGGTGGCCTCCTAAAATCCCAACAAAATTCAAGGGAATACTTCTCTGAAGTCAGTTCCAGAACTCAGTCTATAAGGGGAATCACACCAGAGTCCAAGCCCAGGTTTTCTCAGTCATGTCTTCCAACCGGACACAAATGACCAAAATTAAAACCAAAACACTCCCATATGGCCCTCATCTTCTTCCATATAGACACTAATCATAACCTCTGGCTGTAGGTTTCCATGAGTGACGGAGTCCAGGAGAGTGGCCAAAATAACTCCCTTGCCCTCATTGGTGTAACATCAGGGTGGTCTGGACACCCTTCATGTGAACCAGGATTGATCAAATATGCTAGACGTTAATACTTCTATGCTTCTCCAATTTGTGGAAAACTGAGTATCAGGTATATAGTTTTATGTGATTTGCCGTCATGAGAAAACACAAGCACCTCTGCAGGTCTTTGAAGAACTCATTTGACCCAAAGGATCCCTATTCTCACTTGATTGAGTTCAAGGACTTTAAAGATAATGGCGAGAGACTTCATCCACAATGACTGCTCTTTTGACCAATTTGGTTTTGGATGCACACATGGGATCTCTCTTTACATCCATCAGGTGCTGAGAATCTGAGCCACAACCTCACATAGGGCCAAGAGGCTGATTCAGACACATCCCTTTCCAAAGCAATTAAGCAAAGAGCCACAGGAGATGCCCATTCATTTCCATTTGAAAACTTTTTCTTCAGTCTTCACAAAGGGGTGGCATGAGGCAAAGACCTTCCTGACATTCAGGGCAACAGAACAATAGGTTAGCAATAGGCCAAAAGCAGGGTTTCTCCACTGAGACTTTCCTGGTCACACTGATATCTGAGTTTTCTGAGATGCTCGCCATTCCCTTCAGCTATCCTTTACATGGCCATGTCTCAGAGCTTGGAGGTGGTACATATCTTGGACACAAAACCATGAGCCAATTCTGGAGAGTGGCCTGAATTCAGGAAGAAATCAGGAACTTAGGAAGATAGCAGGTGTTACCCATCCATACGGCAAGCAGCATTCCATTCATAAATTGGGCAGAAAGAATGCTGGTAAGCTTTCTACTAGACTGGACACATCAATTGCTGGATTCTTTTTTCTAATGTCTACAACCATGGACACAGTGGGATACACAGACATAGAAACCTTCGCCTTGTCAAAACCCTTATTAGAAACCGTCCACTCCAAACCAAACAAACCGCCTTTCCTACCTATTCTCAGAACATTAGACAAAATCACAAACACACACCCACACCCACAAAGGCACCTCTTTCCTCAAAGTAGGTCTCTGACTATCGTGTGTGTCCTCTGACTGCTGGGCCATACTATGTTCCCATCAAATGGCCTGTCTTGTCTCAGATCTGGTTTCCTTGGCCAACTCTGTGAAGTTGTCAGGAGACAGCGGTGAGCCACTTACTGCTTTCTCAGGAAAGGCCACTCTTAAGATCTTTCCTGTCATTTAGCTATCCTCACATCAGTAGGTAGCAAGAAAGACTGACTCTGTCCTTGGTAAATCAAAAGAAGTGAGACCACTGGGACTGGGACTGGGACTAGATTTGTGTGCCTGGCTTCCTAGATCCCAAGTTCAGAGAGTTCCATCACCAAGTATGTGAGGTGAGGTCACTTCCTTCAGGAACTGAATGAGGTCACTGCCTTGGCAACCACATTGTCTTAACATTTACTTCCAAAGGTCCCATGAAATGGAGGCTTCCCCTACTTTATGTGACACTTTCACAAGTTAGGATGGTATATCAACCATTGGTAACTGGGAACAGCTCTCCACACAGGCCTGGTTTGGTCCTTCTTCTCTACATAAAGAAGAGAGAGGCTGATTCAGACACATCACTTCATGCTGACCATGTTGTTTGCAAAGGAAGATGACTTTTGCTCTCTCAGTTCCTTCATAGCTACCTACATCTTCTCTAGAGATCATTTGTGCATGGACCTTTTAGTTTCTCAGCAGTTTGAAGATTTCCTTCATTCCTGTATTTTAAGACCAACTCTGTCCTTGCTCTTCTCTTATGTTAGATTGAGGGAACAGTGTATGGTTAGGGTTAATAACAGGTTCGATTTGGAATAGAAATCATTCTGCTGGATGAATAATGGTATTGGAAACCTGCAATATTTACAAGAATATATAGGTGAAATATATGAGTATGAAAACAGAAATCTAGGTAAGATTTGAAGTCCAGAAAAGCATTGAGCCCTTGATTTCGGTATTAAGCTTTGATTTATTTTCTGCACAGATGGGATACTTTGCTTTGAATTATGTTCTGCAAAGATGTCTCAGATAAATTGATATATAATTGCATAGGACCTTGTGACTTGGATGATTGATTGTAAAAGAGAACTTCCAGTCAAAAAGGAGTAATCGGTAGTATTAGGAAGATAGTCGGTAGGTTTATATAGGAGAGTGAGTATAGGATTTGGACCAAAAGTTCTTTAGCTATAGGGTTTCGGGTATACAGTGAATGTAAATGTCAGAACATGTGAAGAATCAGTCACAATGCAGAACTGGGGAAAATATGTAGGAATGCAGATATCAATAGAGACTTTAGGAAATCTGGCAAAGTATAGTTGGTTGTGAAATGTTAATAAAATAGGTACTTGTCACTTCCTGTTTTTCTGTATGCTTAATAAAACACTGTTGAAATCTTGAGAACTGTTTTCTAATCTTTTTCCCAGAATGTGCTGTCCCCAACTGCCAAACTGCAGAATGTACTCCCTCACCCAGTTGCACGCAAACTGCTCACTCGCCCAGACTCATCAATAAACTTCCCTCCCTGCCCACTTCAAGGAAAGTATATGAGCTCTGCTCTATTCAAATTAGCTCTGAGCCCCAGCATGCTGGACCCCCAATAAACCCTTTGCTTTTGCATGAGAGAGTCTCTTGGTGGTCTCTTCCCCCAACGCTCTCCCGACCTTTATATATGGAGGTTCCTTCGAGATCCGGCAGGGGCGGAAGAGAGACCTCAATGGGCTACTCTCAGGGAAAGTAAGGCGCCTCTTTCTGGTTTCAGGTTTCAGGTTAGGGCTTGGCAAAATGGCTGTTGATGAAGTTGCATGAGCTCTCTTTGACGGTGGCTGGCAGATGTGTCACAGAGCCACAGTCTCTGGGGGACGCCACAGAGGACTCCGGAATCAAGGAACAATAGTCTCCTCGACTCAGTGATGTTTTGTTTCAGATTCGGTATTGCCAGCCCATCGGGTTTTGCCGGCTGCTCAGTCTTGGTCTCAGTGTTGGACGTTCATTGCCTGTCTTTATTATCTTGTCTTGTCTGTGTCGTGAGAGTTGCTTTTACTGTTTGTGAATCTTTCATTATGGGACAGGTCACTTCAATGCCTCTGTCTCTGACCTTGATCACTGGACCAAAGTCCGCTTAAGGGCTCAGAATCTTTCTTTTTCAGTAAAACGCTGGACCTGGCAGACTCTCTGTGCCTCAGAATGGCCCACCTTTGCATTCGGATGGCCCCTAGAATGATCTTTCTACTTCTCACTAATTTAATAAGTCAGAGATATTGTCTTACAGCCAGGGCCACAAAGCCATCCCGATCAACAGCCATATATCTTAACTTGGCAGGACCTCTGCAAATCTCCTCCTCCATGGGTGAAGACTTTCCTTGCCATGTCCCTGCTCCTACTCTTTTCCCCACGATCTCTCAAACCCTCTGCTCATCCTCCTCCTCCACCCTCTGTTCTCCCTGAGTCACAAGATTTGACTCTACTGGACTCTCATCCCCCTTCTTATCTTCTACCCTCATCCCACAACTCCCAACACCCTCTAAGTGATTCCCCTGCTGCTGACTCAGCCTCTCCGCCATTGGAGAAAGATAAGCCAGCCCAGCGCACTCCAGATAACTCCCCTGCAGCACACACAGCCCCTCCTCCCCTGGAGGAAGCTGGCCTGGCCAAAGGAACTCGACAGCGTCAAATGATTTAAAACCCTGAAACTCCCGTGTTGCTCCCCCTCCATTCCTATGGGCCAATGATTGACAACGGCCATGGAGGAAAAATGCAAGCCTACCAGTATTGGCCTTCTCCTCTTCAGACCTATATAAATGGAAAAATAACAATCCTCCTTTTACCGAGGACCCAACCTGGCTCTCAGGTCTGGTTGAGTCATTGATGTTTTCACACCAGCCTACTTGGGATGACTGCCAACAACTCATAGGGACTCTCTTCATGACAGAGGAACAAAAGAGAATCCTCCTGGATGCTAGAAAACAATATCCTCGGACTAGATGGGTGACCAAGACAACTTCCCAACATAATCAAAGCTGGCTTTCTCTTGAAACGACCCAAGTGGGACCCCAACACATTTGAAGGTAGGGAGCATCTGTCCACTTATCACCGGGCTCTAATAGTGGGTATCTTAGTGGCCGCTAGG
This sequence comes from Callospermophilus lateralis, assembly GCF_048772815.1. Lineage (NCBI taxonomy): Eukaryota > Metazoa > Chordata > Mammalia > Rodentia > Sciuridae > Callospermophilus > Callospermophilus lateralis. The sequence goes on from NW_027512246.1 coordinate 265,657, forward strand.
CGACCAACTAATTTGGCCAAGGTAAGAGAGATTATTCAAGGGCCTGGTGAATCTACCTCTATGTTCCTAGAGAGAACTATGGAGGCATATAGGAGATATACTACTTTCGATCCTCAGGCAGAGGATCAAAAGGCATCTGTCACAATGGCCTTTATTGGGCAAGCTGCCCTAGATATTAAAAGAAAGTTACAATGCTTAGATGGATTACAAGATATGATTTTGAGAGATTTAGTTAGAGAAGCCAACAAGGTATACTATAAGAGTGAAACTGAGGAAGAGAAGGGAGCAAAGGGAGGATGAGAGAAGCAAAAGACAGACTAAGGCATTGACTAAGGTCCTGGTCACAACAACAAACAGGCCAGAAATTAAGAAACAGAGAGACAGAAAGGGATACCTGGGCCCACACAAGAGGCCACCCCTGGCCTCAGATCAATGTGCCTACTCTAAAGAAAAAGGACACTGGGCCAAAGAGTGCCCTAGAAAGAGACAGCCACGCCAGCCAGACATTCTGACTCTGGAGGATGACTAAGAAAGTCGGGGCTCAGATCCTCTCCCCGACCTCAGGGTAACTTTTGAAGTGGAGGGGACCCCAGTAAACTTTGAAGTAGATACAGGGGCAATATACTCAGCCCTTAAGGCCCCATTGGGCCCTCTATCAAATAAAAGGTCTCTAATTCCAGGGACTAAATGCAGTAAATATCAGACTTTGACAACTAAGGGGACCATGGACCAGGGGAAAGGATAAATCCATCACTCCTTCCTAGTAATCCCAGAATGCCCGGCCCCATTGATGGGCAGAGATCTGCTCACCAAGCTCTGGGCCAAAATAACTTTTAACCCTGAAGGCCCCCAAGTGGAATTTCTAAATCCTTCAGTAAATACTCCTATAATCATGGCTGTAACTATGTCAGTAGCAAATGTTCATCAACTCACTCATCTTTGTTCAAAGAAACTGCATTCATTCCTGAAAGATCAAGAACAGAGTTTTCCACTCACCGACTCACAGTGAAAGAAAATAACTGAATGGGTAACAAAAGCCTGTCAGGTCCATCAATTGGTTAATACTTACCCTTCCAAGCTTCCTGCAGGAAAGCACCTACGAGGAACCATACCAGGAAAATTCTGGGAAGTGGACTTTACTGAAATTAAGCCAGCAAGGTATGGACTTAAATATCTTCTAGTCTTTGAAGATACATTTTCAGGACGGATTGAAGCCTTCCCCACAAAAAAAAGAAAGAAAAAAGAAAAAAAAAGAAACAGAGCAAATGGTTGTCAAGAAGATCCTGGAAGACATTTATTCTCCCCTTGACGACCAGTAGTCTTAACCCTCATCAGCCCCTTAAGCAGCGATGGCTGATCACAAATCCTACTAGAAAAGAAGTATGGTCTATCTCACATACAGCCCCCTTATGGACCTGGTGGCCATCTCTCCGCCCAGACATTTGTCAGCTGGCTATAGGTCTTTCCTATTGAGATATCCCTGATGAAGAGGATCCCACTAAAATTCCATTAAATCCCTTCGGTACCATAGAAAATGGAAACAAACATTATGGATGTAGGGACACGTGAGCCAGATGCAGGTTGGCTAGCCTAGATTACTATGTTTGCCCGGCGGAGTATCAAAGCCACAAACAGTCACGGCTGTGCCGGGGGGAGAGCAGACTTCTTCTGTAAGTCATTGGGCTGTGAGCATACAGGGACTGCCAGATGGAACCCAAACTCCTCATCAAATTCTGTAAACAGCATTGGCCATATTACCAATTAGATAACCAAAACCGATGGCCCCAAGAGGGGTCTCTATATCCTCAAATTCTGCGTGACCTTTTAAACTTCTGAAAGTGCTCAAAAGGGTAAAAGGAGATTCCCCTATGTGGAGGCCTTCTCCCTCCTTTGCTCACATCCTGAACTATGCTTCTCCAATAGATGCTTACCCTCAGCCTTCTGCTCCAGACTCTCTGCTGTCACTCCCACCTCAGCAACTTGATTTCTGCCCTCCAATATCTAGATCAAAAACCCAAATCTCTGCCAGTTCTCAGACCATTGCCCCCTTGCTGAGGTAGCAGGTACTGAGGTACCACTCCACTCACTCACTACTCTCTTCTCCTGTCAGTGCCCGCACTGGGTCCCTCCAGGTCCTCTTACCAGCTAATGCAAAGCTCAAACCCACTGAGGAGAACCCTCAGACCCTTATCCAAAATGTAATGAAAATGGCCTTTAATGTTGCTTTGTCATCACTGAAAACAGGTTACTAAAAATTTAAAGTCCCTCACAGGCTTTTTGGGATACTCACTCCCGTTTCCCCCTCTGTTCTATCTGTTCTACTGCTCAAATTTTTCTTGCTATTAAGATCCCAAAGCCCTCTCCCAATATTCTTTTACATCTCTCCTTCCTCATTCTCAGATCCACGGAAGTTGCTCTCATCCCTGCCTTCCAAGTCGTCCCCCTCTGTACCAGGTCCACGGAAAAGTCTTAATAAACCTTCTCCAGAAGTCTTCACCATGGCTGATTTACGACTTTCAGCAAAAGAGTCCCTATAAAAGAGATCACTGTAGATAAACTTCCTATTTTCGTGTTGCCCTGGTCTCCTTGTAAACTGGCTAAAAAATACCAGCACTCCTAATCTAGACACACCCTTAATAGTTTTTCACAAAATATGTGAAAAAAAGGCCTCTGGCCTTGAGCTGGGGCTTCACAGAGATGGCTACATTTCTAAGATAAAGAAGTTACAAACTGGGCTGCATGGAAACAGCTGGCAGGTTGAAAAAAAAGAAAGGGAAGAAAAAGCTCTCCCCCACATAGGTGTCCTTGAAAAGTTAACTTGCCCCAAACTGAGGAAAAAACAGAAACGAAAACTGCTTTTTGTGAACTTCTGCAGACTGTGAACTTCTGAGCCCCTTTCCTTACGTGTTGTGTACAAAATTCTGAAACTACCTAAACTTGGGTTTCAGGGGATTAATTGATTACAACAGAAGCAATGCCCCCTGAATCTGGTTGCAACCAAAAAAGACTGTTTTCCTGTCTTTGGTGCTATCTTAGGTGCCTTGCCTTGTCCGTCCCTACAACAGTATAATTCTATATACTTAAACACTGTTTATGTTTTCAATAAATGGTCAACAGATGTGATTAATTGTGTAATGGTGCAGATGTTTCCCAGAGTGCTCTATCATGATGCAGGTTCATTTGAAGATCAAAGAGGGGGGCATAGAACACGGTTCCGCTGAAAACATATGTCTCTCACCTTAGCCATTCTATTACGAATAGTAGTTACTGCAGGGTAGGGCAAGGGAACCATTGCTCTGGCCCATGGGACACAACAAATGACCCAAAGCAGCAATAGATCAAAAATTAAAGATATTAGAAACCTCCATCACAGCTTTGAACGAATCTTTAACCTCTCTCTCTGAAGTTGTTTTGCAGAACAGTCGAGGGTTGGATCTCCTTTTCATGAGAGAAGGGGGCCTTTGTGCTTCATTGAGGGAAGAATGTTGTTTTTATGTCTACAATACTGGAGTTGTAAAAAAAATCTATGAGTAAATTAAAAAGATGCCTTGAAGAGCGACAACGAGAGAGAGAGAGGCCCAAGAATGGTAGTTTGAGTCTTTTTTTACACAGTCCCCCTGGTTAACTACATTTTTATCAACCCTAGCCAGTCCAATAATAATCCTCATATTATTGCTAACTATAAAACCCTGTTTTCTCAACCGTGTAATTTCTTTTCTCCAAGCTCAAATTGGACAAATTAAACTTATGGTAATACCCCACTAGCAGACATAGAATGTGACACCCCACAATGATCACTTTTATGATTAAAAGTAGCCAGAAGAAGAAGTGGGGAATGAAAGGTTAGTAAAATATGTACTTGTCACTTCCTGTTTTTCTGTATGCGTAACAAAACACTGTTGAAATCTTGAGAACTGTTTGCTAATCTTGTTCCCAGAATATGCTGTCCCCAATTACCAAACTGCAGAATGTACTCCCTCACCCAGTTGAATACAAACAATCCACTCTCCCTGACCCATCAATGAACTTCCATCCCTGCCCTCTGCAAGGAAAGTATATAAGCTCTGCTTAAGCTGTTGTCAGGTCTCTCTGCTCTATTCAAGTGAGCTCTGAGCCCCAGCATGCTGGACCCCCAATAAAACCTTTGCTGTTGCATGAGATAGTCTCTTGGTGGTCTCTTTCTCCGGCACTCGCCCAAACTTTACTTGGATGATTGAATGTAGAAGAGAACATCTATTCAAAAAGTTATAGTCAGTAGGATTAGGAAGATAGTTGGTAGGTTTAGGAAGAAAAGTGAGTATAGGATTTGGAACAAAAGTTCTTTGCCAATAGGGTTTTGGTTAGAGAGTCAATGTAAATATCAACACAAGTGAAGAGTCAGTCACAATGATGAACAGGGGAAAATATGTAGAAAAGCTCATATCAATAGAGACATTAGGAAATCAGGAAAAGAATAAAGTGAGTTATGGGATTAGATATTTTCTACAGGGTTGAGGTTGAATGTATGAGCTTAGGAAGAAACAAAGATGAAGTCAACAATAGGATTGACATTTGAGAGCATTAGCATAGCCCAAGACAGTGTCCAAAATAAGCTCCGTTGCCCTCATTTGCCTAAATTCCCGGTGGCCTGTACATCCTTCCTGTGTACCAGGAGTGATCAAATAGGCCTGACCTTAATATTGCTCTGCTTCACCAATTTGAGGCCTACCGAGTGTTGGGTACACATTCTTTATGTAAATTGGAGAGATGAGAAAACCGAAGCACCTATTGGAAAGCTTCTGAATTAATTTGAAGAAATCATTTGACCCAAATGATCCCTATTCTCACTTGATGGAATTCAGAAACCTTACAGAGGAAGGCAAAATACTTCATCCACAATGACTGCTCTTTTTTGCCATTTTGGATTTGGATGCACACATGGGATCTTTCTTTAGATCCATCAGGTGCTGAGTATCTAAGTCAAAGAATCACACTGGGCCAATAGGCTGATTCAGACACACCTCTTTCCAAATCAATTAAGAAAAGAGCCAAAGGTGAATCCTATTAATTTCCATTTGAAAAATTTTTTCTTCAGGATTCAAAAAGCTGTGGCCTGAGACAAAAACCTTCCTGACTCTCAGGGCAACAGAACAATAGGTAAGCAAATTGCCCAAAGCAGGGATTCTCCACTGAGACTTTACTGGTCACACTGATATCTGAGTTTTCTGAGATGCTCGCCATTCCCTTCAGCTATTCAGTACATGGCCATGTCACCGAGCTTGGAGGTAGTACATATCTTGGACACAAAACCATGAGCCTATTCTGGAAAGTGGCCATAATTCAGGAAGAAAACAGCAACTTAGGAAGGTAGCAGGTATTGCCCATCAATAAGGCAAGCCATAGTCAATTCATAAATTGGGCTGGATGAATGCTGGGAAGCTTTCAACGAGACAGGACACATCCATTAATGCATTCTCTTTTCTAATGTGTACAAGTACAAACACAGTGGGATACACAGACATAGAAACACTTGCGCTGTCAAACGACTTACTAGAAACTGTTCACTCCAAATCAAACAAACCGCCTTTCCTACCTATTCTCAGAACATGAGACAAAACCACAAACCCACACCCACACCCACAATGGCACCTCCTTCCCTCAAATAGGTCTGTGACTGTCCGGTGTGTGCTCTGACTGATGGGTCATACTATGATCCCCCAAAATGGCCTGTCCTGTCTCAGATCTGGTCTTCTTGGCCAACTCTGTGAAGTTGTCAGGAGCCAGGATTGAGCCACTACCTGCTTTCTCAGGAAGAGCCCCTCTTCCGAGCTTTCCTGGCATTTGGCCATCCTCACATCAGTAGGTACCAAGAAAGACTGACTCTGTCCTTGGTTAATCCAAAAAAGTGAGACCACTGGGACTAGGACTGGGACTGGCTCTGGGTGCCTGGCTTTCTGTATCCCAAGTTCAGAGAGTTCCATCACCAAGGAAGTGAGATGAGATCACTTTCTTCAGGAACTGAATGAGATCACTGTCTTAGCAACCACTTTATCATAACAATTGCTTCCAACGGTACCATGAGATGGAGGCTGCCCCTGCTTCCTGTCACACTTTCACATGGTAGAATGGTATATCACCTGTAGGCAAATGGTAACAGCTCTCCACACAGGAATGGTTTTGTCCATCTTCTCTACATTAAGGAGAGATTGGCTGATTCTGATACAACCCTTCATCCTGACCAGGTTGTTTGCCATGGAAGATGATTTTTGCTCTCTCAGGTCTTTCATAGCTGCCTACATCTTCTCCAGGGATCATTTCTGCATGGAGCTTTGAGGTTCTCAGCAGATGGAAGATCCACTACATTTCTGTATTGTAAGACCAACACTGTCCCTGCTCTTCTGTAAAATGAGATTGAGGGAACAGTGTACGGTAGGGTGAATAACATTTTCCATTTGGCTTAGGAATCATTCTGCTGGATGATTAATGGTATTGGGAACATGCGATATTTATAAGAATATAGAGGTGAAATACATGTATGAAAAAATAAATCTAAGTAAGATTTGAAGCTCAGAAAATCATTGGGCCCTTGATTGGGATACTTACCATTGAATTACGTTCTCACAGATGTCTCAGATAAATCGATATACAATGGCATAAGACCTTGTACGTTGGATGATTGAATGTAGAAGAGAATATCCAGTCAAAAAGGGATAGTCAGTAGGATTAGGAAGATAGTCAGTAGGTTTAGGAAGAAGAGTGAGTATAGGATTTGGAAAAAATGTTCTTCAGCAATAAGTTATCAATTAGAGTGTGAAAGCAAATGTCAGCACATGTGAAGGTTCAGTCACACTGGTGAACTGTGGAAAATATGTAAGAAAGCAGATGGCAATAGAGACATTATGAAATCAGGCAATGTATAAAGTGAGGGATAGGATTAAACATTTTCAATCGGGTTGAGTTTGAATATATAATCTTAAGAGGAAACAAATATGTAGTCACCAATAGGATTGACATTTGAGAGCATTAGGCAACTTGGACATGGATGATGTTAGTAATCCATATTTTCTTTCCATTTAGGCTTTGGTACAATCATAAGTGTGATCTTTGCATTTTGTGTCCAGAATATTTCTGTGATAAAATGTATATGTAGATCAGGTGACATGCGTATTTCTTCCACCATTTCTGGGAGCAATATTTTGAAGACATATAAATTAGTATTGGGGGTACAAAGAGGTGTACACTGTGTCTATGAATATAAAGAAAAAGCATGCATAGACCATACTGTGAATAAATAATATAACTGGTTTTACTCTAAATAATGGATTGAATTGATATCTGAAAATATATAAGAAATCTGATATTTGTATACAATCATTCATTCCAACCAGTTATACATCCATTGGAAATATCAGAGTTATAATTTATCATGAAGGGGATGTGAGTTTTGCTTCAAAAGTGATTATGGAAATTGAAAATAATGTGTTTTGAAAGAGGTCTCAGGAAGAGACCAGTCAAGAAAGATGGAAGAATACATGTGTCCTGAAGCAGGAAGTGATTGAAAGTGAAACAAATTCGTATAAATTTGTGAACTTGTGGATAAAATATATATCCTATGATGTGCATAAACTTAAGAAATAGTAATGTACCAGTTTTGAATAAAAATGAACGTAAAAATGCAAATCATGTACCATAGGAATCTACTTGCATTGATGTTAAACTGGGACAGTAACTCTAGAAATATTAGGATATGTATGTACCATTCACTGAAGTTAGTTTTCAGTACTAGAAAACAAATATGTATTTCAGGTGGATGAATATTTCTGAGAATAATATTGTGAAAAGTTGATTATAAATCCACATACGTGAACATGAATGAATTTAGGGAGTGTATATAAGACACATATATTTCATATTTTAAAAATCTTGAGATTGTATATATATATATATATATATATATATATATATATATATATATATATATATAACAAAACACACACACAGACATTCAAAAGTAGCAATAGATATGCCAATCGTAATTGATCGAGATATATATATCATCCACAGATCCAAAAATATTCAATTTACTGAACATGGATTTATGTATAATGTTGTTCAACTAGGAAGCTCACCCATTGGTTGAATTTTTAGTTCCAGCAGTGTTTAGGATAGTCATCTCTTCTCACAATTTGTGTCTGCCAAGTCAGCCACCTCACAAGAATGTACATGTGATACAAGTTAGGATTCTATATGTTCATATCAAAACACATCTGCTGAATAGGCTACAGAGAAAGGGAGACAGGAATTCACATATTTGTTAACTTTAAAACACATGGAGAGATATCCAAAATGGCGGCGGGTATGGAGAGATCAAGTCTCTGACCTCTTCAGCTGCGCTGGAATAGGGAGTCATAAACTGTCTAAATACTGTTTGCTCAGGATCACTAGGCAATGATGCACTGACATGAATCTGGGGTGAACAGTCTGGGCCACGCAGAACACACACCGAGCCCGGATCGGTTGCATTCAACCTCTGGTTTGCCTGCGTTTCGTGACTCAGCACTAACGATCCAGCTGAAATAACTGGTCTGCCCTTCTGAACTTACAGAGGTAGAAGCCAACCTAGCCTTCATAGGCAGTGGCCAAAGGATTGAAACGGGGCATGGGAGAGACAGTCAGGACTCACCAGTTGCATCGGTCACCCGGCAAAGGGAACGAATGATCACCATTTGCATGGGATACCACCATGGCATAGAACTGACGTCAAGGATGGAGGAGATAACTTCATTGAAACCAGCGCGACAGGTTTGTAATTCCCTAGCCATCTCTCTCCACACAGCAGGGAATCCTTAAGGGCCCCTCCCAGCTCTCCCGTAAGGGTCCGTCTCAGCTCTACCATGAGCGCGATAGCCAGACCGAGAAAATCAGGAGTGGCGGGGGACTTGTGGCACAGAACTCCAGGCTACCGCTCCCACCAGTGCTGACAACTGAGGTCTCTTGCACCAGCTACTGGGGCGTGGCTCCCGGAGGGCAAACAAATTCGCTTGGGGATCTCAGCCCCAAGCTCTACAAACTTAGGGTCTGAGGGAAGCAAACCGGGAGAGTGTGCCCAGGTATTCATAAAAACAGGTCTCCCAGGAGCAGCAGACCTGGCGTGTTGCCAGTATTGTGGTGAGCGTCGCAGGTGAGCAGGGCATGGCTTGAGGAAACACAAGAGAAGGCCCTAGGGTGTCAGGATTGGACACCCGCCAAGACTGGAAGGAAGAGCAGCTGCATAGTGATTGGTTCCCACCTACTGAGAGGAGAACCTCGGCCCAGTGGGCACAGCACCACCTATTGGAAGAGAAGTTAATCAAACTCTATGACTGCATTTATTATTATCATTATTTATTTATTTTTTAAATTTGGGTTTTTTTTGTTTTTTTTTTTCTTCTTTTTCTTTCATTTTCATTCTTGTTGTTGTTGTTTTTCTTTAACTTTTTTAATGTTTTTAAGTTTTTAAATTTCTTTATTTTATTATTAATTATTATTATTATTATTATTATTATTATTAAATTGTAATTTTCATTTTTTTATTATCATTATTATTTTTTTAATTTTTCTTTCATTCTTTATTTTCTGTTTTTTTCTTTTGTCTTTTCATTTCTTTTCAATTTTCTTTTTCCCCCTTCCTTGAATTCTACCTGCCTACTCTCATTCTCTTATTGACTTCTTCCCTTCCCTTCTAATATCTTTCCTCCCAAGCATGAAATAAATTTATAAGACTAATCAGTAACTCAGCACTCAAACAGAACAAGAAGTAACATGAGCAGCATAAGAAAGCAAGAAAGAAAAAGAGTACAAACAATGAAGGACAGCCTAAATACTCAGGAGGACCTAGAGTCATCAGAAAAATGATCATATAAAGAACTCAAGGAATACCTTAGACAGATGGAATGGAACCTTAAAGAAGATATGAGACAGCAAATCCAAACAGTGAAAGAACACATTGAAAATGAATTACATGAACAGATTAAAAAAAAGAAGTTAAGCATCTTTATACGGAGATAGAGATAATAAAAAAAAAATCATACAATAATTCTAGAAATGAAGGAAATGATAAACCAAATTAAAAACTCAATTGAGAGAATTACCAAAAGAGTGGAGCAAGTAGAAGACAGAATGTCACATAATGAAGACAAAATATATCATCTTGAAAAGAGTCTAGCCAACTCAGAAAGGCTGGTAAAAAATCATGAGAAAATCATCCAAGAGATATGGGATAACATATAAAAAACAAATTTATGAGTCATCTGGATAGAGGAAGGTCCAGAGATTCAAACCACGGGAATGAGTAACCTACTGAATGAAATAATTACAGAAAACTTTCCAGAAATAAAAAAAGAAACGGATATAAAAATTGTAGATTCATAGAGGACACTGAGCACAAAAAATCACAGTAGACCAACACCAAGACATTTGTTATAAACATATCTAATATACAGAACAAAGAGAAAATATTAAAAGCTACAAGAAAAAGGAGGCAGACTACATTCAGGGGTAAATCAATAAGGTTAACAAAGGATGTTTCATCACAGTTGATGAAAGCGAGAAGATCTTGGAACAACGTATTTTAAACACTGAAAGACAATGGATGCCAACCAAGAATTCTGGATCCAGCAAAATTAACCTTCAGGTACGAAAATGAAATAAAAATCTTTCATGACTAACAAAAGCTAAAAGAATTTGCAGCCAGAAAACCAGCATTGCAAAGCATCTTGAGAAAAATACTACATGAGGAAGAAATGAAAAACAACAACCAAAACCATCAGTGGGAAGTGACTGGGTAATGACAGAGTGCAGGGGGGGAAGCTAATCATGGAGAAACAAAGTAAATTAAAAACAAAGATAAATAATTAAACATGGCTGGAAGTACAAACCATACATCAATAGTAGCTCTAAACGTTTATGGCTTAAAATCTCCAATAAAGCAACATAGGCTGGTAACTTGGATTAATAAAACAAATCCAACAATATGTTGCCTCCAGGAGACACATCTGAATGGAAAAGACATACACAGGCTGAAGGTGAAAAGTTGGGAAAATTTATACCATGCACACGGTCCTCGTAAGCAAGCAGGGGTGGCCATCCTCATATAGAATAAAATCGAAGTCAAGACTAAGTTAATCAAAAGGGATAAGAAGGACATTATATACTGTTAAAAGAAACCATTCACCAACAAGACATAACAATTATCAATATTTATGCACCAAATAATGGTGTTGCAATGTTCATAAAACAAATTCTTCTCAAGTTCAAGAATCAAATAGACCACAACCTAATAATTATGGGTGACTTCAACACACCTCTCTCACCATTAGACAGATCCTCCAAACAAAAGTTGAATAAAGAAAATATAGAACTCAATATCACAATCAATATCCTAGACTTAACTGACATATATAGAATATATCAACCATCATCAAGTGGATATACTTTTTTTTCAGCAGCACATGGATCCCTCTCAAAAATAGAGCATATATTATGCAATAGGGCAACACTCAGTAAATATAAAGAGGTGGAGATAATACCATGCATTTTATCTGATCATAATGGAATGAAACTGTAAATCAATGATAAAAGAAGGAAGGAAAAATCCTACATCACTAGGAAAATAAACAATATGTTACTGAATAATCCATGGGTTACAGAAGACATAAAGGAGGGAATCAAAAAATTCTTAGAGATAAATGAAAATACAGACACAACATACCGGAATCTTTGGGACACAATGAAAGCAATTTTAAGAGAGAAATTCATCACCTGGAGGTCATTCATCAAAAAAAGCAAAAACCAACAAATAAATGAGCTCACACTTCATCTAAAAGCCCTAGAAAAGGAAGAGCAAAACAACAGCAAATGTAGCAGAAGGCAAGAAATAATTAAAATCAGAGTGGAAACCAATGAAATTGAAACAAAAGAAACTATTGAAAAAACTAACAAAAATAAAAGTTGGTTCTTCGAAAAAATAAATAAGATCAACAGACTCTTAGCCATGCTAATGAAGAGAAGAAGAGAGAGAACTCAAATTACAAACATACAGGATGAAAAAGGCAATATCACAACAGATGCTACAGAAATACAGAAGACAATTAGAAATTATTTTGAAAACCTATATTCCAAAAAAATAGAAAATATGAAGACATCGGTAAATTTCTTAAGTTACATGATTTGCGCAGACTGAGTCACACAATTTAAACATACCAATATCAATGGATGATTTAGAGGAAGCAATCAAAAGACTACCAACCAAGAAAAGCCCAGGACCAGATGGGTATACAGCGGAATTTTACAAAACATTTAAAGAAGAATTAATACCAATACTTTTCAATTTATTTCGAGAAACAGATAAAGAGGGAGCTCTGCCAAATTCATTCTATGAGGCCAACATCACCCTTATTCTGAAACAAGACAAAGACACCTCAAAGAAAGAAAAGTACAGACCAATATCTCTGATGAAGCTAGATGCAAGAATCCTCAGTAAAATTCTGGAGAATCGTATTGAAAGGCACATAAAAAATAATTGTGCACCACGATCAAGTAGGATTCATCCCTGGGATGCAAGGATGTTTTAATATATGGAAATCAATAAATATTATTCACCATATCAATTGACTTAAAGATAAGAACCATATGATCATCTTGATAGATGCAGAAAGAGCAGTTGACAAAGTACAGCATCCCTTTATGTTCAAAACTTTAGAAAAACTAGGGATAACAGGAACTTACCTCGACATTGTAAAAGCTATCTATGCTAAGCCTCAGGCTAGGATCATTCTGAATGGAGAAAAATTGAAGGCATTCACTCTAAAATCTGGAACAAGACAAGGATGCCCTCTATCCACACTTCAATTCAATATAGTTCTCAAAACACTGGCCAGAGAAATTAGACGAAAGAAATCAAAGCCATAAAAATAGGAAAAGAAGAACGTACATTATCACTATGTGCTGGTGACATGATTCTATAGAATCATAGAAGACCCAAAAGGGTCTACAACAAAAACTACTAGAACTAATAAATGAATTCAGCAAAGTAGCAGGATATAAAATCAACATGCATAAATCGAAGGCCTTTCTGTATATCAGCAACAAATCTTCTGAAACGGAAATGAGGAAAAGCAGTTCATTCAAAACATCCTCAAAAAAATTAAATACATAGGAATCATCCCAACAAAAGAGGTGAAAGATTTATACAATAAATCAATAGAACCCTAAAAAAAGAAGTAGAAGAAGATATTAGAAGATGGAAAAATATACCCTGTTCATGGATAGGCAGAACTAACATCATCAAAATGGTGATATTACCAAAAGTTATCTATAGGTTTAATGCAATGCCAATCAAAATCCCAATGGCATTTCTTGTAGAAATAGAGAAAGCAATCATGAAATTCATATGGAAAAATATAAGACCCAGAAATACAAAAGCAATTCTAAGCAGGAAGTGTGAATCAGGCGGTATAGTGATACCAGATTTCAAACTATATTACAGAGCAATAGTAACAAAAACAGCATGGTACTGGTACCAAAACAGGCGGGTAGACCAGTGGTACGGTATACAGGACACAAGAGACTAATCCACAAAGCTACAACTATGTTATATTTGATAAAGGAGCTAAAAGCATGCAATGGAGGAAGGATAGCATCTTCAACAAATGGTGTTGGGTAAACTGAAAATCCATATGCAACAAAATGGAACTTAATCCCCTCCTCTCGCCATGCACAAGAGAGTTAACTCAAAGTGGATCATGGAGCTAGATATCAAATCAGAGACTCTGCATGTGTTAGAAGAAAAAGTTGGCTCTGGTCTATATATTGTGGGGTCGGGCTCCAAATTCCTTAATAGGACACCCATAGCACAAGAGTTAATAACAAGAATCAACAAATGGGACTTACTTAAATTAAAAAGTTTTTTCTCAGCAAAAGAAACAATAAGAGAGGTAAATAGGAAGCCTACATCATGGGAACAAATTTTTATTCATCACACTTCAGATAGAGCCCTAATATCCAGAGTATACAAAAAACTCAAACAATTAGACAATACGATAACAAATAACCCAATCAACAAATGGGCCAAGGACCTGAAAAGACACTTCTCAAAGGAGGACATACAATCAATCAATAAGTACATGAAAAAATGCTCACCATCTCTAGCAGTCAGAGAAATGCAAATCAAAACCACCCTAAGATACCATCTCACTCCAGTAAGATTGACAGCCTTTAGGAAGTCAAACAACAACAAGTGCTGCTGAGGATGTGGGGAAAAGGGTACTCTTGTACATTGCTGGTGGGACTGCAAACTGGTGCGGCCAATTTGGAAAGCAGTATGGAGAATCCTGGGAAAGCTGGGAATGGAACCACCATTTGACCAAGCTATTGCCCTTCTCGGACTATTCCCTGAATCTTAAAAGAGCGTATTACAGTGATACTGCCACATCGATGTTCATAGCAGCACAATTCACAATTGCTAGACTGTGGAACCAACCCAGATGCCCTACAATAGATGAATGGATTAAAAAAATTTGGCATTTATACACCATGGAGTAATATGCAGCACTAAAAAATGAGAAAATCATGGAATTTGCAGGGAAATGGATGGCACTAGAGCAGATAATGCTTAGTGAAGCTAGCCAATCGTAGAAAACAAATACCAAATGTCTTATTTGATATAATGAGGGCAACTAAGAACAGAGCAGGGAGGAAGAGCAGGAAGAAAAGATTAACATTAAACAGAGACGTGAGTTGGGGGGGGAGGTAGAGAAAAGGTAAATTTCATGGTAATGGAGGGAGACCCTCATTGTTACACAAAATTACATATAAGAGGTTGTGAGGGGAATGGGAAAATAAACAAAGAGAGAAATGAATTACAGTAGATTCGGTAGAGAGAGAAGATGGGAGTGGAGGGGAGCAGGGATAGTAGAGGATAGGAAAGGTACCAGAATACAAGTTACTAATAGGGCATTATGTAAAATGTGGATGTGTAACCGATGTGATTCTGCAATCCATATTTGGGGTAAAAATGGGAGTTCATAACCCACTTGAATCTAATGTATAAAATACGATATGTCAAGAGCTTTGTTATGTTTTGAACAACCAACTAATAAAATAAAATAAAATAATCGAAAGAAAAACACATGGGAAACTATTTCAACACAAAATTGACTAGGTGTATAACTCCTACCTTATATAATGCAAAATGCAAGTCCAACTATACACCATGCCTCCTCTGAAATGCTTGTAATTCTATTCTGTTTGGGTTGTTTTTCTCCATCTTATTAGGATTAGTAGTCAGAGTCTAGTAGATTAGGTGTCAGTGTCCGGTATTCAGTATTTCGAATGGAAAATTGGAAAATGGACCAAATGTGTATGCAAATATATGCTACACAAAAATTTTCCCACTCTCATCCAGAACAATGCCTTGACATTACCCTCGTCCCAAGTAATACATCATTAAATGTCAAGAGTTAGAAAATCTGGGAATAAATATCTGGAATGGAATATGCTCAAAAGTTTACAACCTGGGAGGTGGTAGAGTAGTTTCCAAAAGTAAGGGACAGGGTAAACACTCCACAAACATGGAGCTGTGCTGGCATAAAGACTTCCTGAGAAACTGCCTCTGAGTTTGAGCACTTGAAATATATGTTGTTGTCAGGAGCATTACCTTCCTTGTAGTGAGACCATTACAGCTGGGTCTGCATCTATGTTACCTGGAGGACATGGTTTAATATTTTCCAATGAACATGCGGTAGCAGTGCTGAATTCAATCCTAGTCGGTAAACTGGGGCCACTGGGGGCTAAGTGTCTCCCCTTGTGGACTGTGAAGTCATTGGGTCATCCTCCACATTTTGTGGTGTTTATTGCTGCTGCACTGGGTGTTTAGTATTTGCTTCACGAAATACAAGGAGTTCAACTGAAAAACAGTGCTGAAGGGAGTTCTGTCATATGTGGTGGGTCAGGGTCTGTAGGAGAATGCACCAACCAAGGTTCTATCCCTCATAGCTTGCCCCTTGACCATAGCAACCTGATTCTGAACATTCCCCTGAAACCTCTCCATATAACAAGGTCCCTTTACTTGTAAGGGTCTGTTGGCTGCACCATGTCAGCCACAAGCCATTTGGAAGCCAATGGCAGATCCACATGGCCCCACCACAGATATTCCATCACACACCTGCCCACCACGGCTATAAGCCCACTAGTCAGCAGACTCCAACTTACTGGCATCTCTGTTCTACACCATTTTCTTGAAACCCAGTCAATCAAGGCACTGTCTGGTATACTCATAATCATCAACAGGATATCCAAAGGTCCTCCAGTGCCACCTGTTCATGAAAATTAAAAAAAAAAATTCATGGTATTTATAGAGCCATTTTTCAAGCATGAAGTTGGAGGCAATGTGGGTTTCAATTCATTCAGGAACAATTAAATGTTGAGGATGCTCATTTCCATAAAAGCTTTGGAGAACTCTCAGAGGCAAGTCTTCCCAAAGAGTAGCCAAAAGGTCACATGAAGCAAGGTGCATTGAGGTCTACAACGTGAAGTCCATGTGTGTTTTGACTCTCAACTATGGCTGCCAAGTCGTTCAGAATAAAATCATGTGATATCTTGGCTGAGATTCCCAGTGCTCTGCGGAAAGCAACCCTGGGCCTAGATCTCAGTTTCCAAGGGCAAATCTCATGCGTGGCCTCCTAAAATTCCAACACAATTCATGGAAATACTTCGATGACGTCAGTTCCAGAATGCAGTCTCTTAGGGTAATCACACCAGAGTTCAAGCCAAGGTGGACCCAGTCGTCTCTTCCAACCGCCACACAAATGACCACGATTCAAACCAAAACAATCCCACATGACCTCATCTTCTTCCATTTAGACACTCATCATAACTTCTGGCTGGAGGTTTCCATGAGGTGTTCACCCCAAGACAGAGTCCAAAAAATCTCCCTTGCATCTCATTTGCCTAAAGTCAGGGTGGCCTGTACACCCTTCCTGTGAACCAGGAATGATCAAAAAGGCCTGCCATTAATACTGCTCTGCTTCTCAAATTTGAGGCCTACTGACTGTGGGTTTTAGATTCTTTATGTGAATTGGAGTCATGAGAAAATCTAAGCACCTACGGGCTAGCCTCTGCAGGGTTTGAGGAACTTATTTGACCCAAAGAATCCCTATTCTCACTTGATGGAGGTCAGGAAAGTTACAGAGCAAGGTGAGAGACTTCATCCACAAGAACTGCTCTTTGGCCATTTTGGTTTTGGATGTACACATGGAATCTTTCTTTAGATCCATCAGGTGCTGAGACTCTAAGCCACCACCTCACACAGGCTCAAGAGTCTGAATAAGACACATTCTTTTCAAAGAAATTAAGCAAAGAGCCAGAGGTAATGCCCATTTATTTCCATTGCAAAACTCTTCTTTTCAGGCTTCAAAAAGGTGTGGACTGAGGCAAAGGCCTTCCTGAAATTCAGGGCAACAGAACAATAGGTAAGCATAAGGCCCAAAGCAGGGTTTCTCCACTGAGACTTTCCTGGTCCCAGTGATTTCTGAGTTTTCTGAGATGCTCGCCATTCCCTTCAGCTATCCAGTACATGGCCATGTCAAAGAACTTGGAGGTGGTACATAACTTGGACAAAAAACCATGAGCCTATTCTGGAGAGTCTCCAGAATTCAGGAAGAAAACAGGAACTTAGGAAGATATCAGGTGTAGCCCATCGATCAGGCAAGCCGCAGTCCATTCATAAATTGGGCAAAATGAATGCTGTGAAGCTTTCTACTAGACAGGACACATCCATTTATGCATTCTCTTTTCTAATGTCTACAACTATGGACACAGTGGGATACACAGACACAGAAACACTCGCCTTGTCAAGGGACTTTCTAGAAAATGTTCACTAAATCCAAACAAACCACTTTTCCTACCTATTTTCAGAACAAGGGAAAATCACAAACCTACAACCACACCCACAGAGGCACCTCCTTACCCCAAGTAATTCTAAGACTATCAGGAGTGTCCTCTGACTGGTGGGGCATATTATGTTCCCTCAAAATGGCATGTCCTGTCTCAGATCTCCTCTTCTTATCCAACTCTGTGAAGTTGTCAAGAGCAAGCTGTGAGCAACTACCTTTTTTCCCAGGAAAGGCCCATCTTCAGAACTCTCTTGGCATTTGGCCTTCCTCACATCAGTAGGTACCAAGAAAGACTGATTCTGTCCTTGGTACATCCAAACAAGTGAGAACACTGGGACTGGGACTGGGACTGGCTCTATGTGCCTGGCTTCCTGGATCCCAAGTTCAGAGAGTTCCATCAACAAGGAAGTGAGGTGAGGTCACTTCCTTCAGGAACTGAATGAGGTCACTGCCTTGGCAACCACTTTGTCCTAACAGTTGCTTCCAAGGGTCCCTTCAGATGCAGGCTGCTCCTACTACCTGTGACAGTTTCACAAGTTAGAATAGTATATCAACCATAGGCACCAGGAAACAACTCTCCACACAGGCCTGGTTTGGTCCATCTTCTCTACATTAAGAAGAGAGAGGCTGATTCAGACACAACCCTTCATCCTGACCAGGTTGTTTGCCATGGAAGATGACTTCTGCTCTCTCAGGTCCTTCATAGGTGCCTACATCTTCTCCAGGGATCATTTCTGCATAGACCTTTGAATTTCTCAGGAGGTGAAAGATCCCCTATATTCCTGTATTGTAAGACCAACTCTGTGCCTGCTCTTCTGTAAAGTTAGATTGAGGGTAGATGTTATGGTTAGGATTAATAACATGTTTGATTTGTGTTAGGAATCATTCTGCTGGATGAATTATGGTGTTGGGAACCTGAGATATTTTTAAGAATATAGAGGTGAAATATTGTAATGGTCAGGCGAGTATAGGAGGAAGAGATGACCAAGAGACTGTCTCATGCAACTACAAAGGGTTCATTGTGGGTCCAGCATGCTGGGGCTCAGAACTCAGTTGAATAGAGCAGAGAGCCCTGAGAACAGCTTAAGCAGAGCTTATGTACTTTTCTTGGAGAAGGCAGGGATGGAAGTTTATTGATGGGTCAGGGCAAGTAGGCCGTTTGCTTTCAACTGCGTGACTGAGCACATTCTGCAGTTTGGCAGTTGGGGACAGCACATTCTGGGAACAAGATTAGCAAACAGTTCTCAAGATTTCAACAGTGTTTTGTTAAGCGTACAGAAAAACAGGAAGTGACAAGTACCTATTTCATTAACCTTTCATTCCCCACTTCTTCTTCTGGTTACTTTTAATCATAAAAGTCATCACTGATGGGTGTTACATTTTATGTCTTCTAGTGTGGTATATTGTTGTCTGATTACCATAAGTTTAACTTGTCCAATTTGTGCTTGGAGAAAGGAAACTCCATGGTTTAGCCAACAGGGTCCTACAGTTCGCAATAATATGAGGATTATTAATGGACAAGCCAGGGCTGATGAAAGCATAGTTAACCAGACGGACTGTGTGAACCAAGACTCAAACCACCCTTTTTGGGCCTCTCTTTCTCGTTGACGCTCTTCAATGCGTTTTCTTTATTTACTCATAGATTCTTTTCAACTCCAGTGTGGCCTGCACAAAAACAACATTCTTCCCTCAATGCACTACAAAGTCCCCCTTCTCTCATGAAGAGGAGGTTTTATCGCTCGCCTGTTCTGTAAAACAGATTCATAGACAGAGGTTAAACATTCCTGTAAAGCTGTGATGAAGGTTTTATTATCTTTAAGTTTTGGTCTATTGCTGCTTCTAATTAGGGCATTGGTTGTGTCCTTTGGACTAGGGCATTGATTCCTGTGCCCACTCATGCAGCAACTCCTATTCCTAATAGGATGGCTAAAGTGAGAGATACAGGTTCCCAGTGGAACTGAGTTGCATGCCCTCCTATTTGATCTTTAAATGGACCTGCGTCATCATAGAGCACTCTGGGAAACATCTGCACCATTACATAATTAATCACATCTGTTGACTATTTCATGAAAACATAAACAATGTTTAAGTATATAGAATCTTTCTGTTATAGGGACGGACGAGGCAAAGCACCTAAGATAGCACTGAAGACAGGGAAACAGTCCTATTTGGTTGCAAACGGATTTAGAGGGCATTGCTTCTGTTGTAATCAATTAATCCCCTGAACCCCAAGTTTAGGTAGTTTCATAATTTGTACCCAACATGTAAGGGAAGGGGCTCAGAAGTTCAAAGTCGGCAGAAGTTCACAAAAAGCTGTTTTTCTATCTTTTATTTTATCCTCTGTTCTGGGCAAGTTAACTTTTCAAGGACACCTGAAAGGGGGAGAGATTTTTTCTCTTTTTTTTTTTCGCCCTGCCAGCTGTTACCATGGAGCCTAGTTGGTAACTTCTTTATCTTAGAAATGTAGCCATCTCTGTGAAGACCCCACTCAAGGCCAGAGGCCTTGTTCACATATTTTGTGAAAAACTAGTATGGGTGTGTCTAGCTCAGGAGTGCTGATTTTTTTTCGCCAGTTGCCAAGTAGACCAGGGCAACACGAAAAGAAGAAGTTTATCTACAGTGAACTCTTTTAAAGGAACTCTTTTGCTGAAAGTCCTAAAGTCAGCCATGGTGAAGACTTCTGGAGAAGGTCATTTAAGACTTTTCTGTGGGCCTGGTAGAGAGGGGGAAGACGTGGAAGGCAAGGCTGAGAGCAGTTTCATGGATCTGAGAATGAGGAAGTAGAAATGTAAAAGAATACTGGAAAAGGGGTTTGGGATTTTCCTAGCAACAAAAACTTGAGCAGTAGAACAGGTAGAGCAGAGGGGACGACGGGAGTGAGTATCCCAAAAAGCATGTGAGGTATTTTAAATTCTTAGTCACCTGTTTACAGTGATGACAAAGCAACTTTAAAGGCCATTTTAATTACATCCTGGATAGGGGTCTGAGGGATCTCCTCAGCTGGTTTGAGCTTTGGGTTAGCTGGTAAGAGGACCTTATGGGACCCAGTGCGGGCACTGACAGGAGAAGAGAGGAGTGAGTGTGTGGAGGGGTACCTCAGTACCGGATACCTCAGCAAGGGGGCAATTGTCTGAGAACCGGCAGAGGTTTTGATTTTTGATCTAGTAATTGGAGGGGAGAAATCAGGTTGCTGAGGTGGGAGTGCCAGCAGAGAGTCTGGAGCAGAAGGCTGAGTTTGAGGAACTATTGGAGAAGTATAGTTCAGGATGTGAGCAAAGGAGGGAAAAAACCTCCACATAGGGGAATCTCCTTTAACCCTTTTGAGCACTTGCAGAAGTTAAAAAGGTCATGCAGAATGTGAGGATCTGGAGACCCCTCTGGGGGTCACAGGTTTTGGTTGTCTAATTGGTAATATGGCCAATTCTGTGTATTGAATTTGATGAGCAGTTTGAGTTCCACCAGGCAGTCCCTGTATGCTAACATCCCCATGACTTACAGAAGAAGTCGGCTTTCCCCCCACACAGCCGTGGCTGTTTGTGGCTTTGATAGTCTTCCAGGCAAACATAGTAATCTAGGCTAGCCAACCTGCATCTGGCTCACGTGTCCCAACATCCATAATATTTGTTTTCATTATCTATGATACGAAAGGAATTTAATGAAATTTTAGTGGGATCTGCTTTATCAGGGATATCCCAATAGGAAAAACCTATAGGCAGCTGACAAATGTTGAGATGACCAACAGGTCCCTATGTGGGCTGTAAGCGAGATAGACCATTCTTCTGGTCTATGAGGATTTGTGATCAGCCATTGCTGCTGAATTCGCTGATGAGGGTTAGGACTAGTGGTGGCCAAGGGGAGAGTCTATAGCCTTATACACATGCCAAATACACAATTTGAAAGGGTTACCAGTCATTTCCAGTTTCCAGCCAGAGTCTGGACAGGGCACAGGCTTGAGATGGAAGGCATAGATACAGGAAAGGATTCCGTCTACATTTACTGCTGTAGGTGTTATAAGTAGCACGTGGTATTTCCTTTCCAGCGGGGTTCCAGGGATGACACCTGATGTCATCTTATGTAGATGAAGTCTCTTACTTGATATCGATGTGGAGTCTCCTTGTCCCCAGGTTGGTAGGCCGTGGCCAGCTGTTTTAACAGGTATCGCTGAGTTCTTTCAAGAGCTTTAAGTGTGTCAAGCAAGGGGGTGTGGAAGGGATCCTTAGGTCTTAGAGTTGGGGTTAGGTCCCTTACTGGAGGAGGGGCAACATAGAGAATTTCACAGGGGGAGAGGTTACACAAAGAAACAGAGGGAGTATTTTTTAGATGATACAGTGCATAAGGCAGGAGTATAGTCCAATCTTTTAGCTGGTTTCTAAGCTTAATTTCATTAAGGTCTCTTTAATGGTTCCATTTATTTTTTCTACCTGTCCTGAGCTCTGGGATCTATAAGCATAATGTAACTACCAATTAATCACCAGGGTACAGGTTAACCCATGACTTACCTGGGCCATGAACACCAGTGCATTGTCAGACCCTATTACGTTAGGCAGGCCGTATCTTGGAAAAATATCCTTCAGTATCATCTTGACCACGATTTGAGCCATTGTTTTTTTTTTTTTTTTGGGGGGGGGGAGGTTTCAATCCATCCTGAAAATGTATCTACAAAGACTAGGAGATATTTAAGTCCATACCTTG
This sequence comes from Callospermophilus lateralis, assembly GCF_048772815.1. Classification (NCBI taxonomy): domain Eukaryota; kingdom Metazoa; phylum Chordata; class Mammalia; order Rodentia; family Sciuridae; genus Callospermophilus; species Callospermophilus lateralis. Next base: position 288,258 of record NW_027512246.1, read on the forward strand.
CTGGCTTAATTTCAGTAAAGTTCACTTCTGAAAATTTTTCTGGTCTGGTTCTTCGAAGGTGTTTTCCTGCAGGAAGCTTAAAAGGGTAAGCATTAACCAATTGATGGACCTGAGACGCTTTTGATACCCATTCAGTTATTTCCTTTCGCTGTGAGTCGGTTAGTAGAAAACTCTGTTCTTGATCTTTCAGGAATGCCTGCAATTTCTTTGAACCAAGGTGAGTGAGTTGATGTACATTTTCTACTGACATTGTTAAAGCCATGACTATAGGAGTTTTTACTGAAGGATTTAGAAATTCCACTTGGGGGCCTTCAGGGTTAAAAGTCATTATGGCCCAGAGTTTGGTGAGCAGATTTCCACCCATCAATGGGGCCGGGAACTCTGGGATTACTAGGAAGGAGTGATGGATTTTTCCTTTTCACAGGTCCATGTACCTCTTAGTTGTCCAAGCCCGATATTTACTGCCATTAGCCCCTTGAACTAGAGACCTTTTATTTGATAGAGGGCCCAATGGGGCCTTAAAGGCTGAGTATAATGCCCCTGTATCTACTTCAAAGTTTACTGGGGTCCCTTCAACTTCAAAAGTTATTTACTATATCTGTGAGTTGGTTAGTGGAGTTGGTTAGACTTCATCCACAATGAGTGCTCTTTTGGAGATGTTGGTTTTGGATGCACACAAGGGATCTTTCTTTAGATCCATCAGGTGCTGAGAATCTAAGCCACAGCCTTACACAGGGCCAAAATGCTGATTCAGACACATCCCTTTCCAAAGCAATTAAGAAAAGAATCACAGGTGATGTCCACTCATTTCCATTTGAAAACTGTTTTCTTCAGGCTTCACAAAGGGGTGGCCTGAGGCAAAGACCTTCCTAACATTCAGGCCAACATAACAATAGGCAAGCAAAAGGCCCATTGCAGGGTTTCTCCACTGAGACTTTCCTGGTAACACTGATATCTGAGTTTTCTGAGATGCTCCCATTCCATTCAGCTGTCCAGTACATGGCTTTGTCAAAGATCTTGGAGGTTGTACATATCTGGGGCAAGATGAATCCTGGGAAGCTTTCTCCTAGACAGGAAACATCCATTGATGCATTCTCTTTTCTAATTTCTACAACCACAGACACAGTGGGATACACAGAAATAGAAACAATCGCCTTGTCAAGTGACTTACCAGAAACAGTTCACACCAAACCAAACAAACTGCCTTTCCTACCTATTCTCAGAACATGAGACAAAACCACAAACACACACCAACACCCAGAAAGGCACCTCCTTCCCCCAAGGAGGTCTGTGACTATACAGAGTGTTCTCTGACTGGTGGGCCATTCTATGTTTCACAGAATTGGACTATCTTGTCTCAGATCTAGTATCCTTGGCCAACTGTGTGAAGCTGACAGGAGCCAGCAGTGAGCCATTACCGGCTTTCTCAGGAAAGGCCCCTCTTCTGAGCTCTTCTGGCATTTGGCCATCTTCACATTAGTAGGCACCAAGAAAGACCGATTCTCACCTTGGTAAATCCAAACAAGTGAGACCACTGGGGAGTGGGACTGGGACGGGCTCTGGGTGCCTGCCTTCCTGGATTCCAAGTTCAGAGACTTCCAAAAACAAGGAAGTGAGGAGAGGTCACTTCCTCCTGAAATGAATGAGGTCACTGACTTGGCAACCACTTTGTGCTAACAGTTTCTTCTTATGGTCCCTTGAGATGGAGGCTGCCCCTACTTCATGTGACACTTTCACAAGTTAGAATGGTATATAAACCATAGGCACCTGGGAAGAGCTCTCCACAAAGGCCTGGTTTGGTCCATCTTCTCTACATTAAAAAGAGAGAGGCTGATTCAGACACAAACCTGTATCCTGACAAGGTTGTTTGCTATGGAAGATGACTTTCACTTTCAAAAGTCCTTCATAGCTGCATACATCTTCTCCAGGGATTATTTCTGCATGTATCTTTGAGGTTCTCAGCATGTGGAAGATCCCCTACATTCCTGTATTGTAAGACCAACACTTTCCCTGCTCTTCTGCAATGTTAGATTGAGGGAACAGTGTATGGTTAGGGTTAAAAACATGTTCTATTTGTGTTAGGAATAATTCTGCGGGATGATTAATGGTATTGGAAACCTGCGATATTTACAAGAATATATAGGTGAAATATAAGTATGAAAACAGGAATCCTGGTAAGATTTGAAGCTCAGAAGGGCATTGGGCCCTTGATTGGGAGACTTAGTTTTGCATTATGTTCTGCACACATGCCTCAGCTGAATCGATATAAAATGGCATAGGACCTTTTTTCTTGGATGATTCAATGTCGAAGAGAACATCCAGTCAAAAAGGGACAGTAGGTAGGATTAAGAAGATAGTCAGTAGGTTTAGAAAAAACGTGAGTATAGGATTCGGACCAAAATATTTTTAGCAATAGGGTTTTGGTTAGAAAGTGAATGTCAATGTAAGCACATGTAAAGAATGAGTTACAATAATGAGCTGGGGAAAATATGTAGGAAAACAGATATCAATAGAGACATTACGAAATGAGACAAAGTATAAAGTGAGTAATAGGATTAGACATTTTCAACAGGCTTGAGTTTGAATATATAATCTTAGGAAAAAACAAATATGTAATCACCAATAGGATTTTCATTTGAGCACATTAGGCAACCTGGACATGGATGTTTTTAGTAATCCATGTTCAATTTCCGTTTAGGTTTGGTACAATCATAAGTGTGACGTTTGTGTTTTTTGTGTCCTGAATATTACTGTGATAAAATGTATATGTAGATCAGGTGACATGGGTATTTCTTCCACCATTTCTGGGAGCAATATGTTGAAGATGTATTAATTAGTACTGGAGTTCAATGAGGTGTATCCTGTGTCTATGAATATAGAGATAATGCATGAATAGACGATACTGTGAATAAATAATATAACTGATTCCACTTTAAATAATGGATTGAATTAATATCTGAAAATATATAGGAAATCTTATATTGATAAACAATCATTCATTCCAACCGGTTATACATCTAATTTTAATATTAGGTTTATGGTTTATCATGAAGAGTGTGTGGGCTTTGTTTCAAAATTGATTATGGAAATCAAATATAATGTGTTTGGAAAGAAGTCTCATGAAAAGACCAGTTAAGAAACCTGGAGGAATACATGTGTTTTGAAGCAGTAAGTGATTGAACGTGAAACAAATGCCTATAAATTTGTGAACTTGTGGATGAAATATATATCCTATGATGTGCATAAACCGAAGAAATAATAATGTACCAGTGTTGTAAAAAAATGAACGTCAAATTACACATTATGTCCCATACAAATCTACAGGCAATGATGTTTAAGTGGGTCAGTTACTATAGAAATATTAGGATTTGTATGCAACATTAACTGAAGTTAGTTTTCAGTACTAGAAAACAAATATGTATTTCAGGTGGATGAATATTTCTGAGAATAATCTTGTAAAAAGTTGATTATAAATCCACATACATGAACATGAATGAATTCAGGGAGTTAATGTAAGACACATATATTTCATATTTTGAAAAATCTGGAGAGTGTGTATATATATATACACAGACATTAAAATGTAGCAGTATTTATGCCTATCGAAATTCATCATTAAATATATATCATCAACAGATGCAAAAGTATTTATTTTAGTAAACATGGATTTATGTATAGTGTTTTTCAACTAGGAATCTCACCCATAGTTTGAATTTTCAGTTCCAAAATCGTTTTGGAGGAGTGATCTCTTCTCAAAATTTGTATCTTCCTAGTAACTGTAACCTCAAAAGTATGTATGTGTCATACCAGGTAGGATTCTATATGTGCATATAAAATTACATGTGCTGAATAGGCTACAGAGAAAGGGAGACAGGAATTCACATATTTGTTTACTTTAAAACACATTGAGAACTATTTAAACAAAAAATTTACTGGATTTATAACACCAACCCTTTATCATCCAAAAGACCAGTCCAACTGTACACCATTCCTCCTCTGAACTGCTTGTATTTCTATTCTGTTTGGGTTATTTTTCTCCATCATAATGGTTTAGTAGTCAGAGTCTAGTCAGCTATTGGTTAGTGTCAGGGATTCAGTATTTCGAATGGAAAATTAGATAATGAATCCAATGTGTATGCAAATATGTGCTACACAAAATTTTTCCACTCTCATCCAGAATAATGCCTTCATATTACTTCGGCCCCAAGTAAGACACAATTAGAGGAGAACAGTTAGAAAATCTGTGAATACCTATCAGGAATGCAAAATCCTCAGGAGTTCACAACCTTGGAGGTGGTAGGGGAGTTTCCAAAAGTAAGGGACAGGGTTGATAGATCCAACCTGATCTTTCATTAAAATTGGGGGCCATCTTGCCACAAAGCCATGAAAAGATAATTTTGGCTTTACTATAAATTAGTGCAAATTCTGAACCTGCTTGGAATGCCTACCAGTGCCTTGAACTCACCCATGTCTGGATCTCTGACCAGATAGCAGCGCTCTCTAAAACTTTAATGATACCTCATAAATATTTTTCTTTCCCTGGCCAGACAACGTGTCTCTGAGGCTGTAATGGTCCTCATAAATTCTGATGTTAGGGCCAGCAAAAAAAAAAAAATGTAATATACCATTAGTGTGATGCTTGTCAAAGTTCTCTTATCTGTAACCCCCCTTTTGTGTATCTTTCTGGGCTACATATCTGGGCTGTAGGAAAGTTGGGTTGCTGTCTTGTTCCCGCCATTTTGGGAGGGAGAGGCAGCCTGGCCGGTTGAAATAATAAGCTTGCCTTAATTTGATTTTAATTGGAGTCAGTGGTCTTTTCTTGCATTCTGGTCTTACATTTTGGAGTTCCAAAGCGAGATAACCCTGCCCGACCAGATCACAAGACCAGACTGTGGAAATTCTGAAGCTGGCCTGCCCTCTAGGGCTCCACACTGGAGAGCCACTCTAGGGGGTGTGCAACTTAAGACGTTCCAAGGCCTTGGATTGAGCCTTCAGTTCCTGGAGCACTGCAGAGAACCAAAGCACTAAAATTATTAGCAAGCTCCTGGTAGAGGAGGCCTCCATAGGTAAGTGACGCCTTTATAACATCTGCTATCCAGTTAAGGGAGAGTACTTCTGATGACAGGGAGGTGGCCTGGGTAGGCTAACATATACCCCTCTCCGGGACAGTAAAGAGAATGGTTCTGTCCTCTGTTCTGTTCTGTAGGGAATTGCTCTTTAAATTTAAGCTCACAAGGTTTTCTAGGTGTTCAAAAATCTAATAAAATATTAATGTCTACAAAATTTCTAATATGCCTTTGTTCAAGGACTTTTCCTTCAACAACAAAAAAAATGGTTTACAATTTTCAATACAATTGTCTAATATTTTAATAAATAAGTAAAGTAAATTTCATATGGGATTACTCATTCATGAGTAGTTTTGTTTGATATCTGATTGATTTACTAAGGTCTGTATAAGTTTGTACTAAAGTGTGTATAAGATTGTAAAATTCAGTCATGTGTTAAAGAGACAAAAATTTCTGAAAACATAAGTTTACCCATAAAACTGTGTTATTAAGTTTTATTTTTTTCTAGAGCAAACAACCATAAAAATTAAACAACTGAATAAATAAGAACTGTTATTTTAGAGAACTGTACTGCCATTTCTTTAAAAGCTAAACTTGGTTAATGTAGAAACATCAATGTAATTGTGTTGCTGTCAATGTGCTCATATCTTCCAGGTATACAAGTCTGTAAGGTAGAAACTTGAAAAGAGCATTATATCAATCTGTTGTTCTAAAGTTATATGGTAAAAAAATATATTGGGGATTTATTTACCTGTTATCAATAAGATATGTAAAGTTTTATGTTACTTTTTACATTGGGGAACCATTTAAATGAATTTTTAGGTTATTGAGAGCCTAATCTATGTAAAGGTTAAAAACTTTCAGCCTTTCTTTAATTCATGTTTTAAATCTGATATCATACGGTGTTAGCAAATGTTCATGTGACCTGACACAATTTATGTAAACTTTGTAAAATGATATTTAAAAAACAAAGATCACCTTTAGATCTAAAACACTAAAGATTCATATAGAGCCCTGCCTTAACTGAAATAAGGCTGTGTGTCCCATCTTACAACATGTGAGAATGACTACGAAAGCAGTAGGTCAGATTTTATTTTATTTAAAGTTATGTTCAAAAGTTTCTTTGGTTTTTGATTTGTGTCAAGATTACTAGGATTTAAACAGGGGATATAGTGTATAACTCAGCCAAAAAATTTAGGGTAGCTGTTACACGAACTAAGTATTTTTACTCTTGTTAAAAATTTTTATTTTGTAATTTCCTAATAAGTGATCTAAAGATTCCCTGTTAGTGTTTTACAGAAGTGTTGCTTTAAGAACACAACATGGGTTAATTTTAGATAATAAGTCATCACCTATAAGACAGAATAATACAGATCCCAATTAATTAAAAGACAAATAATTATAAAGTTATAGACATTAAATCCCAGTACTTGTAATATAAGGCTGTTAAAATTTATTTGCTGGATGTTTCAGATTAGGATTTAATTAAAGTTAAATGAAAAGGGCCAAGAAAACCAATATTTGGCTCTTGCCCTCTGAGTCAGTCTGAATCCAGGGAACAGGGGACTTCTCTAAAGAGCTTTGCAACTCTGGGCCAAATAACCTCCAGATCAGGAAAAATAATGAGACCACTGGAGAACATAAAGCCAATGAGTGCATTTGCCATGAAGAGGAGAGTTATCAGAGAAGGGAGACATTCTTATGCTTCTGAGGGAAACCACATGGTCAAGCAAGACCTGGACCCACCTAACGAAAATGGCACTATCAGAACTGAGAAGCTGCTCTCAAGTTTCCCCAGAATTGACTCCCATAAAAGCTCAGCTGACTGTGAAAAATAGATAGAAACAGAAGTCAGTTTGACTGTTTCATCTTAAACAGTTAGCAAAGACAGTTAAAACGAAAACACAGCCATTCCTGGGCATTTTAATTAATCATCATCATCATCATCATCATAATAATAATAATAATAATAATAATAAAATTTTAAGGTATACAATTTATGTTAGCCTCCCAAAATAAGTAAGACTGGAAACTAAAAGAAGGATTCTCAGACAGGAATGCCTGATAACAATAAAAAGAGACTATCAAGAGGAGCTGCCAGAGGCAGATTTTTTAGGTTAAGACCTACTTATATTCCTAACCTGAACAGGTAGTCTTCGTGTCTGCTAGTACGATTATCCAGCCCTGAGTAACAGAAGTGAAGATTTCTCTATTAGACACAAAGGTCATACTAGTAAAAGGATTTTGCAAGATCAGATGACATGAAATTATTACACTGTATCTAATGGGGAAGGACAACTGTAACACTAAAATTAAAAGGTTACGTTGACAGTCCAGATAACTGGGGAAACTAAAGTCTGGTGAGGGAACCTCAATACAGCGACATGTTCCAACTGCTGCAACATTTATTCAGTACTCATGGTTTTTGTTTCTCTCAACTTTCAGGGCAGCTGAACAATAGGTAATCTAAAGGCCCAAAGCAGGGTTTCTCCACTGAGACTTTCATGGTCACACTGATATCTGAGTTTTCTGACATGGTCGCCATTCCTTTCAGCTATTCAGTACATGGCCATGTCACAGAGATTGGAGGTGGTACATACCTTGGACACAAAACCATGAGCCTATTCTACAGAGTGGCCAGAATTCAGAAAGAAAACAGGAACTTAGGAAGATAGCAGGTGTTGCCCATTGATAAGGCAAGCTGCAGTACATTCATAAATTGGGCAGGATGAATGCTGGGAAGCTTTCTACTAGACAGGACACATCCAATGATGCATCCTCTTTTCTAATATCTACAACCACGGACACAGTGGGTTACACAGACATAGAAACACTCGCCTTGTCAAATGACTTAGTAAAAGCTGTTCACTCCAAACCAAGTAAACCGCCTTTCCTACCTATTCTCAGAATATGAGACAAAACCACAAACCCACACCCACACCCACAAAGACACCTCCTTCCCCCAAGTAGGTCTGTGACTATCCGGAGTTTCCTCTGAGTGGTGGACCATGCTATGTTCACCAGAAATGGCCTGTCCTATCTCAGATCTGGTCTCTTTGGCCACCTCTCTGAAATTGTCAGAAGCGAGCGCTGAGCCACTACCTGCTTTCTCAGAAAAGGACCCTCTTCAGAGCTTTCCTGGCATTTGGCCATCCTCACATCAGTAGGTACCAAAAAAGACTGACCCTGTCCTCGGTAAATCCAAACAAGTGAGACCAATGGGACTTGGATTGGGACTGCTTTTGGGTGCCTGGCTTCCCGAATCCCAAGTTCAGAGAATTCCATCACCAAGGAAGTGAGGTGAGGTCACTTCCTTCCTGAACTGAATGAGGTCACTGCCTTGGCAACCAGTTTGTCCTAACAGTTGCTTCCAAGGGTCCCATGAGATGGAGGCTTCCCCTACTCTCTGTGACACTTTCACAAGTTAGAATGATAAATCAAACATAGGCACCCAGGAACAGCTCTCCATAATTGCCTGCTTTGGTCCATCTTCTCTACATTAAGATCAGAGAGGATGATTCAGACACAACCCTTCATCCTGACCAGGTTGCTTTCCATGGTAGATGACTTTTGCTCTCTCAGGTCCTTCATAGCTGCCTATATCTTCTCCAGGGATCATTTCTGCAAGGACCTTTGTGGTTATTAGCAGGTTAAAGATCCCCTACATTCCTGTATTTTAAGACCAACTCTGTCCCTGCTCTTCTGTAATGTAAGATTGAGGGAACAGTGTATGCTTAGGGTTAAAAACAGATTCAATTTCAGTTAGGAATCATTCTACAGGATGAATAAAGGTATTGGGATCCTGCAATATTTACAATATATAGGTGAAATATAATTATGAAAACAGAAATCTAAGTAAGATTTGAAGCCCAGAAGGTCATTGGGCCCTTGATTGGTATACTTAGCTTTGAATTACTTTCTGCACAGATGTCTCAGATAAATCGATATACAATGGCATAGTATCTTGTACCTGGGATGATGGAATGTAGAAGAGAACATTCAGTCAAAAAGTGATAGAAGTTAGGATTAGGAAGATATTCGGTAGGTTTAGGAAGGAGGGAATAATAGATTTGGAACAAATGTTCTTTAGCAATAGGGTTTCGGTTAGAGGGTGAATGTAAGTGTCACCACATGTGAAGATTCAGTCACAATGATGAACTGGGGAAAATATCTAGGAAAGAAGATATCAATTGAGACATTACAAAATCAGGCAAAGTATAAAGTGAGTGACAGGATTAGACTTTTTCAAAAGGGTTGAGTTTGATTATATAATCTTTGGAAGAAACAAATATGTAGTCACCAATAGGATTTTCATTTGAGCACATTAGGCAACCTGGACATGGATGTTTTTAGTAATCCATGTTCAATTTCCGTTTAGGTTTGGTACAATCATAAGTGTGACGTTTGTGTTTTTTGTGTCCTGAATATTACTGTGATAAAATGTATATGTAGATCAGGTGACATGGGTATTTCTTCCACCATTTCTGGGAGCAATATGTTGAAGATGTATTAATTAGTACTGGAGTTCAATGAGGTGTATCCTGTGTCTATGAATATAGAGATAATGCATGAATAGACGATACTGTGAATAAATAATATAACTGATTCCACTTTAAATAATGGATTGAATTAATATCTGAAAATACATACGAAATCTTATATTGATATACATTCATTCATTTCAACCAGTTGTACATCTAATGTTAACATTACGGTTATGGATTATCATGAAGGGTGTGTGAGTTTTGCTTCAAAAGTGATTATGGAAATCGAAAATAAAGTGTTTGGAAAGAAGTCTCACTGAAAGACCCGTCAAGAAACCTGGAGGAATACATGTGTTCTAAAACAGGAAGTGATTGAAAGTGAAACAAATGCCTATAATTTGCGAACTTGTGGATGAAATATATATCCTATGATGTGCATAAACTGAAGAAATTGTAAAGTACCAGTGTTAAATAAAAATGAATGTCAAAAGTCACATCATATCCCATAGGAATCTACTTGCATTGATGTTAAACTGGATGAGTTACTGTAGAAATATTAGGATTTGTATGCACCATTCACTGAAGTTAGTTGTCAGTACTAGGAAACAATATGTATTTAGGGTTGATGAATACTTTTGAGAATAATCTTGTGAAATATTGATTATAAATCCACATACATGAGCATCAATGAATTTATAGAGTGTACAGTAAGACACATATATTTCATATTTTGAAAAATCTGGAGTGTGTGTGTGTGTGTATATGTATATATATATACATATAACACAGAGACATTAAAAAGTAGCAATACATATGACAATCAAAATTTGTTGTGAAATATATATCATCCACATATATTTGGATATACATATAACACACAGACATTAAAAAGTAGCAATATATATGACAATCGAGATTTGTTGTGAAATATATATCATCCACAGGTCCAAATATATTTATTTTACTCAACATGATTTATGTATAATGTTGTTCAACTAGGAAATTCACGAATAGTTTGAATTTTCAGTTCCAACAGCGTTTAGTAGGAGTGATCTCTGCTAACAATTTGTATCTGCCAAATCAGCCATCTCAAAAGAATGTACATGTGATACCAGGTAGGAATCTATATGTGCATATGAAATTACATGTGCTGAATTGGCTACAGAGAAAGGGAGACAGGATTTTTTTTATTTGTTAAATTAAAAACACATGGAGAACTATTTCAACAAAAAATTGACAAGTTTTACAACAGCTACACTTTATCATGCAAAAGGCAATTCCAACTGTACACCATGCCTCTTCTGAACTGCTTGCATTTCCAATCTGTTTGGGTTATTTTTCTCCATCATATTAGGATTAGTAGACAGAGTCTAGTAGGGTTTGGGGTAGTGTCAGGGATAAAGTACTTCCAAAGGAAAATTAGAAAAAGAATTCAATGAGTAGGCAAATATGTGCTACAAAAAATCCTCCCACACTCATCCAGAACAAAGCCTTGACATAACCATTACCCCAAGTATGACACAATTAGAAGAGAAGAGTTTGAAAATCTGTGATTATATATCTGGAATGGAACATGCTCAGGAGTTTACAAACTTGGAGGTGGTTGAGGAGATTCCAAAAGTAAGGGACAGGGTAAACACGCCACAAACATGGAGCTCTGGTGGAATAAAGACTTATTGAGAAACAGCCTCTGAGTTTGGACACATGAAATATATGTTGTTGTCAGGAGCTTTAGCTTCCTTTGTAGTGAGACCATCAAAGCTGGGTCTGCATCTATGTGACCTGGAGAAAGTGGTTTCTTATTTTCCAATGACCATGAGGCAGCAGTGCTGAATTCTATCTTTTTAGGTCAACTGTGGCCATTGGGGACTAAGTGTCTCCCCCCCTGTGGACCGTGAAGTCATTTGGTCATCCTCCATTTTTCCTGGTGTTTCTTGCAGCTGCACTGGGAGTTTGGTATTTGCTTCACGAAATACAAGGAATTCAACTGGGACACAGTGCTGGAGGGAGTTCTGTCACCTGTGGTGAAACAGGGTCAGCAAGAGAATGCACCAACTAGGCTTCTATCCTATATAGCTTGCCCCCTTGACTATAGCAACCTGATTCTGAACATTGCCCTGAAACCTCTCCATATAACAAAATGCCTTTACTTATAAGGGTCTGTTGGCTGCACCATGTCAGTCACAAGCCATT